>NC_142934.1:25149232-25251732 GCF_046866305.1 Octopus bimaculoides | reverse complement strand
ATTTTTCTCCCCATATACAAATTTTATAGAATGATGACGTCTAAGTAGCATACGTGTAGTCCCAACCAAGCGAGGACGTGTCATGTGTGTGTGTAAGAAAAAGAACATCTAAAAACATCTTTAGTGTTCATATTAATCAGTCAAATGTAATGCTTATTTGTTCACGCTATTTTGAATTATTCAAGAGGAGTGTCCACAATATTTGCTTGTAACTGTAAATTCTTTACATACAAATTTGAAATTTTGTCAGTGGATGCTTTATAAACCACTTGTTTATAGTTATGTAATTTTAGCTGATCTTGCTGAGTAAATTCGACTTTTATGGGCAGGTAAATTTAATTAACAGGTGTAAAAGCAAGGCATTATGGATAAACGCTAAAATTGAAATTCTTAATGCATCTTACCTGATTGATTTGTTACTAAAATCAACCCAGATGGCAACCAACCAAACTTTTGCCACTTTTCAAGATGAGGTACATTAATTTGAATTAATTAAAATACATATAATCAGTACAAGATTTTATTCTTTCGATAAATATTTCGTAATTTTTTTCCAGTTTTTTTTTTCCAGTTTTTTCTTTTTCAATGTACCTAACCTCCAAACCTGCCGCAAGCAACTTTTTTCCGGAAAAGAAAGGTGGTGGGAACCTCGAACTTTCCCACCAAGTGTGTTTTGTTTCACGGGTCTTTTTTTCTTTTTCTGGTTATTTTGCATGCTTTCAACGAATGTGACATCGAAATCACGCATAAACGGCTCCTTTTTGCAGAAACGGAAAGGTTTGGCTTTTATTTCTAGCATGCCCTGTTACCATGTAACATCTATTTGCATTCACACTGAAATATTTACCAACTTTTTCCCTTCCAGGTAGAGTATCTAGCTGGACGGCTATATTACTGGTTGTTATAGTTGTCTGCTTTGTTGCTGCGGTCAAGAATCATTCACAGTGTGGCGGTCAAGATTCTCTCTTATTTCTCGCTTAAAGATGGATATACCATTATATGCATAGCTTATACTAATGTAGGTCACTTGCTATCCATTTGAACTTTCCGTGACATAGTGAGGTCACGGATCAAGTGGGAACACATCAAACATTGTTTCCTCTTGACAGGACAAGGAAATTTCTTGCTGTTTTTGCAAGTAACAAGCGGGTGGATTTGGTTTCAAACGAGGTCCTACAAGTTATTTATAATAATAAGTGGCGTTATATCGGGGTTGAAAGAATGACGCATACAATATTAAATATGCTAAGACAATCTGAAGACAATAGAAACTTTTAAACGTTTACCGGATTTTATGAAAGTTTGGGGTTAACGGACATGAGTTAACGGAAGCTAAATGTAACGGATGTTCGATAATGATTTTCAAAGTTAATGTAGAGTTAAATCGTTAACGTAAATATTAACTTCGTTAATTAACGATTAACAGAATAACAGACTTACGCCCACACACACACACACACACACACACACACACACACACATATATATATATATATATATATATATATATATATATATATATATATATATATATATATATATATATACATATATATACATATATATATATATATATATATATATACATATATATACATATATATATATATATATATATATATATATATATATATATATATATATATATATATATATATATATATATATATATATGTAATGCATGTATATGTGCATATATAGGTACAGGACTTCACCAAAGGTAAACAACATGAAGTACGCAAACAACGAGAGAAACAAATGGAAAACAGGACAGGTAACACAAAGAATGACCCTTCATCAGTTGTCAGCTGTCTATCTACTCCTCATTTCGAGCATTCAACGATAATGAGTCTTATGTATGTATGTATGTATATATATATATATATATATATATATATATATATATATATATATATATATATATATATATATATATATATAATAATAATATTAGGGACAAAATCCAAAATTACAGGTAAAAACTCAATTAAAATCAATTTATAAAAAATTAAAATTAAATTGAGCTTTATAGATAAAATATATATAAAATATATAGTTTTAGGGAAAATAACCAAGTTTCAAGAACTCATCGATGAAAATCCACTATCACATATAGAAAAATTAACAATTAAAAGCACAATAAATGAGTATAATATAAAGCAAAGTAAATATCATAAGATAAATATAATAAAATGATTACACGTGTTTCATAACTAATTTTCAAATAGAAAGGAAATTTAAATCGATTAAAATCAATTGAAATTATCGAAAATTAAATTCTATTCAAAAATATAGCTAATCGTCAGATCTTAAGTAGAACAATAATTAGATATATATATCTCAACCAACAATAAGTACCAAATGAATTAATATGAAATACTTATTTTATAAAGATAGAAAAATTATTAAAAATATCAAAATAATAACCATTCAATAATCCTCCCTTCCTCCATTATAATAACATGTATATTATATACAAAAAACAGCTTACATAAATTATCATTATTTTAAATTATCTTTGTTTTAAATACAATTTGAACGAAATTTAAGTTTAAAATAATAATGAAGATAAAATTAGTACATATTTAACCGGTGTAATAGTTAAAGCTATACTATTTAAAGCTAAAAACGTTTATTTAATTATCATTAAAAATCAATTGAATAATAGAAAAATACAAGAATATTTATTTCTACAAACGTAAGCATAAAAATATGAATGAAAAAATTAGGAATGAAAAAATTAGGAATGAAAAAATTAGGAAAGAAAAAATTTATTAAGGATAAAAGATTAAACTTTATATATATATATATATATATATACAAAGTTTAATAAAAAGAAAATACTACGTTAAAATAGAGAATAGAATACGAAAACATGAATGAAATAATAATACTTAAAAAAATGAGTGAAAAATTTAAAATTTATATAACTAACAACATAAAAAGAACAAAAAACTATAGCTATCTTATAAAACATATTAATAAAATTTAAATTCTAATATATAATAAATTAATAATAAGACTAAGAGTCGTAAATGAAATAATATAATATGAAATAAGCTAAAATACTACTATTGATTTAGTCTTATAAAAACGTAGTGTCATTGTAATATAAAACCTTAAACTTCCTAAAATATTAACCTACCAATAAAAATAAAACTACTCTATATATATACATAAATATATATCTACGCATACACACATGTACCTACCTAAACATACATATAAATACAAATACACTCATACACACATATAAATAAATAAAGAATATTATATATAAAAATACACACTCCCACTCACCCTCCCATACTCTCAAATATACATATTATATAGATTCACATATACATACATATATACATATATATAAAAATATAAAATATAAAATATATACACTCATATGTATACTCTAGTTTATACACACAAAAAATATACATATGTATACTCAAATGCACATACATATATATACACAAAATACACACACACAAGCAAACTCATATACATACATAAATATATATATATATATATATATATATATATATATATATATATATATATGGGAGAATATACAAATAATAACAACAGACGAGGACAGGTGGTGTAAATAACAAAAGTATATATTAGTATGACGCTCGGGAATACGGAAAGTCTTTGACGTTTCGAGCTACGCTCTTCAACAGAAAGAATACGGAGACAAGGAGAAAAACACGGAGAAAAAAAATTGAATAGTGTTCAGTCAACGGTCATATATATATATATATAAAAGAATATATAAATATACCCTAATACTCACTTAGAAAAACATATAAACACATAAAATATACACACATATATACACAGAAAAAACATGTATATACATATACATATATATACATATATATATACATAAATATATATACATACACTTATATCTTATATATATATATATATATATATATATATACTTACTAATTAATATAGATAAATTACACACACTCACATATATACTTATACCCATATATATACATATATATACACATTTACATAAGTACATACATAAATATACATATACATACATATACACAAAAATACTCTTAAAAATATATATAAAAATATATACACACAAATAAAAATTCACACAAAAAAATAAATATATAAATAAGGAATATTATAAAACAAAACTACACTCACACACTCACTCACACACACAATATATATAAATATACATCTATACTCACAAATACATATATTTATACATACATGTAAATACAAATATACACTCAACATTCACAAACAGATATAAACACAAACACATATATATACTTAAACCTATATAAATACATACGTAAACATATATACATACACCTAAAAATATACATACATACTAACGCATATAGACTATAACACGCACACTCATATATATACATATATTCATTCTTATACACATACCCATATAAAAAAATCAAAAAAAAAATCATTAACTAAAGTTTTTATATAAATAAAGTAGTTTATGTCTACATTTTATTTTTCGTTCATCAAAAGAATTAAGTAAATTATTATCCTTATGAAATAATATCTCTTTAAATTCATTATTACATAAATTACAAAAGTTATTACCTATATGATAGGATTTAGCTTTACAAACTATCTCCCATTTTAAAATATAGTTAATATTTTTAGATTTAAGTTCCCAAATATATTTACTGAGGCCAGTAGAATTAATCAAATTTCTATTCTTAAATGAGTGCATATGTTGAGCTACTCTTAATTTAATTTTATTAGAAGTCGATCCTATATAAATCTTATTTAAATTATAACCATTATATTTATTTTCATTCAATAATTTCACTATACATTTATACACATCTTTCAAATTACATTTATTATTGAAATTACATTTAGTTTTATCTAAACATGTACAATTAATTATATCCTGGTCAACATTATTATTATTAAAATTATTATTAGAATAATTATTAAATTTAAATTTATAATACTTATTTAACTTAAATTTATTAAAAGAAGAGATAATATTAGCAACATTATTAGTAGTAGAATAACCTACACCAAAATTATTTTTAGAAAAAATATAATGATATTTTTTATTATCTCTAATGAATAAATCAATAACTTTTAAAACTTCATTAATAATGTTAGTTTTAACTTGAACGCCGTATGGAATAATTAGCCAGAGTTTATTCTTATTATAGATATTATTGAATTTATTATTGGTATTATTAAATTTATTATTATCATTAAAAAAATTAAAATAATATTTAAAATTGTTTCCATTAAAAAAATTAAAATAATATTTAAAATTGTTTCCATTAAAATTAAGTTTATGTTTAGGTAATTTATTATCATAATACCAATTATTCTTATTATTCTTATTATTACCTAAGAAGACATTATCATGAGTATAAAAGTTATGTTTATTAAAAAGGTCTTTATTATTATTATAATTATTATTACTAAAATTATAAAAATATTTCGGATTATTAAAAAATTTTATATTATTTGTATAACCCGCTTCTTGAAGGGCTTTATTATAATAAGGTGCATGTTTTTCAAAAATCTCTATATTAGAAGATAGTAAAGATATTCTCTTACCTATAGTAAATGTTAAGGATTTTTTAATTGAGGGTGGGTGATTGCTTTTAGCATGAATATATTTAATATTTTCATTTATCTTATGGTAAGGTTGGGTATTACCAGTAGATAAATTAAAATTAGCATCTAAATAATTAACGTTAAAATACTCATTATAAATAGTAATCTTTAAACCATTTCTTTTTAAAAAAACTATATATTCTCTTCTTATATAATTCTAGTTTTCTATTAGTGCAATTTTTAGTAAGTAATAAAAGGTCATCCCTATATAAACCACCTTCCAATTTTAAGTTTTCAAGTTCAAGTTCAGATAATAAATATATACCTACTAAATCAGTTACCTGTGCTGAATTGGTATATCGAAATAATCTCTAGTATCTTTTCTAGCACACAATTTATTATCATATTTAATCAATGATTTCCTAGCCATTTTAACTACATTTACTTCATCGGAAGTCATACCTACTTTCTTCATAGCAAAAATTAGGGCCTTATTTAGTACAATTTCATTTATAGAAGAATAATAATTATCAATATCAATTTGAATAAATTTATACCTATTTTTATCATTAATATTATTAAACCAATTTAAAGTATCTACTGTGCTATTCCATAATTTAAGATAATTAATTCCATTTAATTTATTAATATATTTATCTGAAATTATTTTACTTAATTTACCTAGATCTGACTTACAAGGACAAATAAGCCTAACTTTAGGGTCAGAATAAAAATGATCTTTATGGTCTTTTAAAGTAATTCTAGGGTGCATCGGTACATAAGTTTCTGTCTTACTATCAAGTTCATATTTAAACATTATTAATTTAGAGGCCTTATTAATCGAATATAAAGTATTATCTGGAACTATCTTATATTTTTTATTAATTTCTTTCTCTAATAAATAATCATATAGTTTTACATCTAATTTATATACGTTCCTAGTTTTATCAGATTGTACAATAATACCATCCATATTTCTAAATTGTTTAATTTTAATGGCTAAATTTCTTAAATAATCATTATGTCTATTTGGATATTTATGAAATTTAATATTTTTCACTACTTTCCAAATATTATCCTCTAAATTCTGTAAATCCCTATTATACGGTGGTTCTTTTCTAGATTTAAATTTAGAATTAATGTAATTTAAATTATCTGCATCATGAACATTAGTAATATTATGATTATTATTAAAATAAGCTTTCCATTTAATTCTAGTAATAAAGTCCTTAATATTTAATAAGTATTTCATATTAATTCATTTGGTACTTATTGTTGGTTGAGATATATATATCTAATTATTGTTCTTCTTAAGATCTGACGATTAGCTATATTTTTGAATAGAATTTAATTTTCGATAATTTCAATTGATTTTAATCGATTTAAATTTCCTTTCTATTTGAAAATTAGTTATGAAACACGTGTAATCATTTTATTATATTTATCTTATGATATTTACTTTGCTTTATATTATACTCATTTATTGTGCTTTTAATTGTTAATTTTTCTATATGTGATAGTGGATTTTCATCGATGAGTTCTTGAAACTTGGTTATTTTCCCTAAAACTATATATTTTATATATATATATATATATATATATATATATATATATATATATATATATAACAGACAAGATAATATTGAATACCGTGATGATGGATGAATAGCTTTAAAAGAATGATTGGTGGTAATGCGAAACTAATGATTTTGTGTCAAATCTTACTATTTGTTCATCTGCATATGAAATAATCCAGACACAGCAGTTAGATTTTGTATGAAAGCAAATGGCTCGTTCACTGACGGTTAACGAAATGAATAAAAGGGCGTAATCATTTAGGGATTATAATAATACTTTCTACTATAGGCACAAGGCCTGAAACTGGGGGAGGGGGATAGTCGATTACGTCGACCTAAGTACTCGACTACTACTTTTTCAATCGCTCCCAAAAGGGTGAAAGGCAAAGTTGACCTCGGTGGAATCTAGCTCAGAGCGTAGCGACGGGCAAAATATCGCTAAGCATTTCGCCCAGCGTGCTAACGATTTTGCCAGCTCGCCAATGCTTATATTTTGTGTACGTCCGAATTGGCATTCGGTACTGCCGATGATTTGCAAACGCTTCAATACAAGGGAAATAACCATTGTTGTTATTATTATTCCCAAGTAATTATATCCCTTGAATAAGTTAATGATTCTTTTCAATCATTTTTTTCTTTTTTATTTAATTCTTTTTTTTTTGTTTTGTTATTCTTGTATAGAGTCAGAATAGGTTTGATGCAAGCTCTTTACTTTATAATAAGACGTGGAAGGTTAAAGAGTAAGATTAGTATCATCTGTGTAAAAGCGGTGTTGAAGGTGAATAGAATGGAAGGGACATAATCGAGTCTCAAGAAATGAAATTATCGGTCAGAAACTGTAGATTTTAGCTGACGTTGTCGCGTGGAGAATGTCGATGAATTTTAATCTTATTCTATGTTATTTTAATTAACACGAAAAATATTTTTATCGTAGACTTTCAAGGGTTTTTTTTTTTTTTTTGTAGCGCTATTCTGCTACAACTTCTATCATTTTCTAAATTTGAATAAATACTATCACTTTTCTGATATATCACGATAGAGTACCAAGAAGAAAAAAAAACAGGGAATGTATCTGACATCTTTATAGTAACTTTAAAACGTGATGCTATAAATATGAAATGCGCATTTAAAGTGCTTTGGAGAAGCTGCACGATTTGCAAGGGAGGTAATTCTAAATCAATTGTCTGAATATTTGAAAGCGAGGAAATTTGCTATAATAAAGTTTTCTGATGTAACCATAAAATTTACATGAATGGAGTGGGTTAGTCGATGCCCTCAACAACTAGTATTTCACAAGTATTTTATTTTACCGACCTCGAAAGGATGAAAGTCAAACCTGACCTCAACAGGATTTAAACACAATGTAAAGGAACAGAACATATTTTGTTCGATTGCCTAACAATTCTGCTAAACCACCAAGATTAATAACAATTGTTTCATTCTTTTGTTTTATGTTTTTGTCAAGGACAGCCATTCTTGGGATTACTGGGGGGATGAAATGGACCTCAGCAAGATTTGAGCTAATGTTCTCAGTTTAAAATTGCTGGCCTTATGTCTATACATCGAAAACAATTATTACTGTTATTATTAACTCATTAACAGCCACATTTTTTTTATTCGTATTTTTTTGGCTTTGCCTAGTGTCTTAGGATTTAAAATAATATATAGTATTAAAATTTTCTTCATATGTGAATTATATTGGAAACAATGATAAATTTTTCGAAAAATCTCAAATGGAGATCGCTGAAAAAAAGCATATTTATTCTTTTGTGTTCAATTGCAATAGGAGGCGCAATGGCCCAGTGGTTAGGGCAGCGGACTGGCAGTCATAGGATCGCGATTTCGATTCCCATACCGGTCGTTGTGTGTGTTTATTGAGCGAAAACACCTAAAGCTCCACGAGACTCCGGCAGGGAATGGTGGTGAACCCTGCTGTACTCTTTCACCACAACTTTCTCTTACTTCCTGTTTCTGTTGTGCCTGTGGTTCAAAGGGTCAGCCTTGTCACGCTGAATATCCCCGAGAACTACACGTGTCTGTGGAGTGCTCAGCCACTTGCACGTTAATTTCACGAGCAGGCTGTTCCGTTAATCGGATCAACTGGAACCCTCGACGTCGTAAGCGACGGAGTGCCAACAACAATTGCAATAATAAACATTTTAGTTTCATTTTTTAAATTATAATATCAAATGTGAATGTGTATAAAATGTCAATGAATGATATGCACTGGAAATGCAAGAAAAAAAAGTTTTCAAAATATTTTTGTAGTTCAAAAATTGTGATTTATGACATAAAATGGGATCTAGTCTTTCTCATTCGCAAAATGAGCCCCATTTAATTTTGCTCAGATTCCTTTCAATTTTGGTGTATCGATGCAAATGCAATGTACGTAAGTAATTCACTTTAAAAGCAACGAATAACCGGCAGAGAGACTGTTTTTAGCAGATCTCCAAATGGGGCTCATGGCAGGCAATAGGTTAAGGCGGCGAGCTGGAAGAATCGTAAGCAAAATGCTTAGTGGCATTTCGTCCGTCTTTACGTTCTAAGTTCAAATTCCGCCGTGATCCAATAAGGATGTAATCGACTAGCCCCTCCCCAAAATTTCAGTCCTTGTGCCTTTAGTAGAAAGGATTGTTATTATTATTATTATTAAGGCGGCGAGGTCGACAGCTGGGGCTGTCCCATACGCTACAGCAGGTTTCAACCCAACTTCACGCCTGTAGAATCTAACTCAAACCAGTAATGCCTCTCCCGACCCCACTCCCGGTAGCACTGTCAGGCCAGAGATTTCTGGAAATTATACATGAGCCCCGGTCCTAAAATCTTCTAGAACAGATCAGCTAGATAATTTTGGTTTCTTCGAGAACATTATCGCTTTTGCCCGCCACTAACCTTCCATAGAACATCAAAGTGGAACTTCCACCAAGCAATTGCCCAAAGGGCAAAGTTTTGTGAGTACCCTGCGACAGTCTAGGTGCCTGGCGCTCTGCCTTGGTCTACGCTTAATTAGGGACTATAGCTCAGTCAAAGAGACGAGCTGTGGAAAAATGAGTCTGACAAACGGCAACTATAATATCAGCTCATCAAGGAAATGCTGGAAACGTCACAACCTCAGCGCATATCTGCTACATTTGTTTGCCTTTATAGCAGTCGCACTACGTTTGGAACTTTCATTGACAAAAATATCTATTCTCCTTCCATGTGCAGAATGCAGTGTTTACTACCATTGCTGCTGCTTTTGTTGTTTTGTTAATGTAGTGGCTGCTGCTAAGAATGCTGTTTCCCGTTGTAGCAGTCGTGGAATTATTTAGATTTTGAACTAACAAAGTTTGAAAATCGTTCTTCTCCCTTATTGCATTTGACTTCGCGGGACGTTTACCTCTCCTTCCAGTGTGCTGCTGTGAAAACCGGCGCCAAGTTTGCAAAGGAAAAGAATTTCCTTTTGAAAATACAATTTGTAAAATCTTTTTGTAACAAATTTGAGCCCGAAAGAGGAGAGAGATAAATAAATAAAAATCCGGCTATATGTTCTGGCTGGTTCAACAAACGCTAAACAACAAAATTGCATTAATTAACATTTGATATAAATAGATGAAAAACGCACGTGCGAGGGTAGCGATGTGTTGCTGACACCGTTACTACCACCACAATAACAACAATACATCTACTATAGGCACAAGAACTGAAATTTTTGGACAGGGAGCTAGCCTATTACATGGCTTCCAGTGTTCAACTGGTACTTATTATATCGACTCCGAAATAATGGAACGTTAATTTGACCCAGGTGAGAGAAGAAATACTGCAAAATTAATGTATTGACAGTAAAATTAAAGCATTGCAAAAGCACACACTCACGTACACACGGTTATATACACACAGAATAAAGGTGCACAAACACGCACGCTGACATAGTCTTCCATTCAGTTTGTGTCACTTTGTACGCCATATTATATGCTCAAAATACTAAACTTTTCTGGATGTAAATTAAGGGGTTTTGGTTACTGTTTCTAGTATGCCGAACAAAAACGTAGCGGTTAGATCCAACAACCGAAACAATAGTGAAAGCGGAAGCAAATAGCCAAACCGGAAGTTGATTTATTTACATTCTGGCCTCGTCATGGGCGGTGTTATATGAAAGAGGCGGCTGTTGACAACGTAACAGTAACTTTTATTTATATTTTTTTTTCGGCCTCTTCTTTCTACCACCTATCCTTTCAGTTCTACTTCTTGCTTCCTTTCAATTCTTATTCACCTTTTATTCATAATTCCAGATCCCAGTGTTCTGGTTCTTCATGTTAAAAGACGGACAATTTTTATTTCTATATGACTCGATATGTCTCTTAAAGAAATCACTGAAGGTTTACGAAAGGCCGTTGAATCTGGACGGACGGATATAGTGCGAAGTGTGATTTCAACTTTACAAAAAAGTAAGTTACTTGTTTTGTTTATTTATTTGCCTTTTTCCAATTTTAATGTTTTAATGGTATATTTGGTAAAATGTAATCAACGTTCATTCAAAGCTAAATACAAACGACCACTATTTAATAACAACCAATCTTCCTTTTAAAATTTTCATTCTTTTTTCTACTATTCTTGCACAATCAAAGTGATCGCTTGCATTTGCAATGAACTAGTCTCTGTAATTTAGAAAACAAATAAAATTTAGTGATATGCCGCGAAGAGAATGCCGGCTTCTTCTACTTACGACGGATGATCAACATCTTTAGAGTTCAAACTTTGCCTTTCGTCTTCTGGATTCGATAAAATAAGTACCAGTCAAGATCTTGGGTCCACTTATTCGACGACCCCATTTTTGTCTTTGTTCCTCTGCAAGAAATACGATTTATTTTCATTATGTTGGGTTCGAGAAAACTGTTTTATTGAGTTCGTAACCTATAAATAATGGGCTACTGAATATTTAAGTGAAGGGGAAAATGTATTTTCTTGAAAAAAGAAAAGAAAAACTCTTCCTAATCGTATACGTTGCCACATAAACATTCTATCACGGTTGTATTGTTATTGGAGAGAGGGAGGGAAGCTGACTTGTACAATGTTACTTCGATACACATTCGACGATGCTAAGGAAACTGCCGTATTATTGATTTCTCTGAGTTTTGACTAGTGGTAGCAATAGTTTAATCCCAGTCAGCCCTAACAGAGCAAACTTGTGATCAGAGGTATTCTTGGTGTGACCCTTACGTCCTAATTAGTGTTACGTAGGACTTCGTTATCTGGTGTTCCCCACTTTCTCTTTTGTTTTTAAGATGACAGTGTGAGTTTGGAGGATTTAGCTTCGTAGAGGTTTCCTCGTTTGATTCATCTAATAGAACAGTAAAACCTCACGTCGAGTGAGATTACTTCGCGGTTTTAACCGTACCCACATTAATAACATACCACAGTACAACACGGGGGGGGAAAAACACACTATCTCCTCATTTATTTTAATGAATCTTAAAATCCCAAGCAAATATATATTCTCTCATAGTTTTCATGTTGACAGGGTTTGGAAGAACGAAATAATACGATTATCGAACTTGAGTTTAAATTTCCCTACACGCAAACGTTTTCGGTAAACGAAGATTTTTCACAATTGGACACAAGGAAATAGGTTATATAAACGATCAGCTAAGAATATTACTATTATGCAGTCATTCATCCACCCAGGATTAATAAAATAGAAAGTTTCAATGCTATGAATTGGAACGGTCTTTTACAATGTCAGCTCACGCCGCTTGCTGCAGTCCGACGTCAACCCCTTGGCGACGCTCAACTTTCATAACATCTTCCTGTCTTCTTCGCCCTTCTTTTCCTGCAGGTTCTTTTAATGTGAATTGGCTTGGACCTTCGTTTACCCATCCACATCATCATCATCATCGTTTAACGTCCGCTTTCCATGCTAGCATGGGTTGGACGATTTGACGGAGGACTGGTGAAACCGGATGGCAACACCAGGCTCCAGTCTGATTTGGCAGAGTTTCTACAGCTGGATGCCCTTCCTAACGCCAACCACTCAGAGAGTGTAGTGGGTGCTTTTACGTGTCACCCGCACGAAAACGGCCACGCTCGAAATGGTGTCTTTTATGTGCCACCCGCACAAGCCAGTCCAGGGGCACTGGCAACGATCTCGCTCGAAAATCCTACAGGAGCCAGTCAGGCGGTACTGGCAACGGCCACGCTCAAAATGGTGCATCTCATGTGCCACCCGCACAAGAACCAGTCCAGGGGCACTGGCAACGATCTTACTTGGCTTGCCGGGTCTTCTCACGCACAGCACATTTCCAAAGGTCTCGGTCCGTAGTCATCGCCTCGGTGAGGCCCAATGTACGAAGGTCTTGCCTCACCACCTCAGCCCAGGTCTTCCTGGGCCTACCTCTTCCACGGGTTCCCTCAACTGTTAGGGTGTGGCACTTTTTCACGCAGCTATCCTCCTCCATTCTCACCACATGTCCATATCAGCGCAATCGTCTCTCTTGCACGCCACAACTGATGCTTCTAATGTTCAGCTTTTCTCTCAAGATACTTACACTCTGACGGGTATTCACATTGACATTACACATCCAACGGAGCATACTGGCTTCATTCCTTGCGAGCTTACGTATGTCCTCAGCAGTTACAGCCCATGTTTCACTGCCATGTAGCATGGTTGTTCGTACGCATGCGTCATACAGTCTGCCTTTTACTCTGAGTGAGAGTCCCTTTGTCGCCAGCAGGGGTAATAGCTCTCTAAACTTTGCCCAGGCTATTCTTATTCTAGCAGCTACACTTTCAGCGCACCCACCCCCACTACTAACTTGGTCGCCCAGATAGCGGAAGCTATCGACTACCTCTAGTTTTTCACCCACATCACAGTAATAAAATGATTTCTAAAACTGACATCGATTTTATCAACCCCAAGATGATAAAACACAAAGGTGACCCTAGATGGATCGAAACTCAGACTAGGAAAGAATATAACTATTCAGGGCTTCATCAGGACATTTGTTTATATTAGAGTGTTTACCGTTTTACAAAATTAAATTAGAAAATTGAACAAAAGAGAGAATACAATTGAAGAAATGAAAAAGAAAACAGACCAAAGCAATTCACAATACTTATACATGTACATATATATATATATATATATATATATATATATATAAATATATATATATATATATATATATATATATATATATATATATATATATATATATATATATATATATATATATATATATATATATATATATATATATATACATATATATGTATATATACATATATATGTATATATACATATATATGTATATATACATATATATGTATATATACATATGTATATATACATATGTATATATACATATATATGTATATATACATATATATATATATATATATATATATATATATATATGCATATACATACATATATATGCATATGCATACATATATATATGCATATACATATATATGCATATGCATACATAGATACATATATATATACATATGTTTGCATATACATATAAATATATATATATACATATACATACATATATACGTATATGTATATACATACATATATGCATATACATATATAAATACATATACATATATATACATATATGTATATACTTATATATATACACATATATATGTATATACTTATATATGGCAATGATCACACTCGGACGGTGCTGTTAGTGCTCTACTGGCACAGGTGCCGGTCATCGAATATGGTTCAATTATAATTTCGATTTCACTTGCCCCAACAGGTCTTCGCAAGCAGAGTTTAGTGTCCAATGAAGTAAAGATACGAATAAGTGAGCTGGCTACACTTCTGGCAGAGGCCACAGATTATGCTCTCACTTGCCTTGCCGAGTCTTCTCACATACTGCATATTTCCAAAGGTCCCGGTCACTAGTCATTGCCTCAGTGAGGCCTAAAGTTCGAAGATTGTGCTTCACCACCTCATCCCAGGTCTTCCTGGGTCTACCTCTTCCACAGGTTCCCTCAACCGCTAGGGTGTGGCACTTTTTCACACAGCTATCCTCATCCATTCTTGCCACATAACCATACCAGTGCAATCGTCTCTCTTGCGTACCACAACTGATGCTTCTTAGGTCCAACTTTTCTCTCAAGGTACTTACACTCTGTTCTGTATGCACACTGACATTACACATCCATCGGTGCATACTGGCTTCATTTCTTGCGAGCTTACACATGTCCTCAGCAGTCACGGCCCAGGTTTCACTGCCATGTAGCATGGCAGTTCGTACACAAGCGTTATACAGTCTGCCTTTTACTCTGAGCAAGAGGTCCTTTGTCACCAGCAGAGGTAAGAGTTCTCTGAACTTTGCCCAGGCTATTCTTATTCTAGCAGCTACACTTTCAGCGCACCCTCACCCGCTACTGACTTGGTCACCTAGATAGCGGAAGCTATCAACTACTTCTAGTTTTCCTCCCTGTGCTTTTTCAGTGTTTATTGCTCCTGAGCATTTGCCACATACAAAAATTATCTTGCTAGTTAACCTTCCTTTGATATTGCTGCACCTCTTATGTGTCCATAGCTTACACTGGGTACAACTCATGGAGTTTCTACCTACGCCCTTTTCTATAGATTGAGCAGGGCCATCTACCTGAAGGGGTTTGCGTTTTGTCTACCTTGCTACTTATTAGGACTTTGGTTTTAGTTAGGTTGACTCTAAGGCCCTTCGATTCTAGTCCTTGCTTCCACACCTGAAACGTCTCCTCTAGTTCTGATAGTGACTCAGCAATTAGGGCAAGATCATCAGCATAGAGGAGCTCCCAGGGGCATCCCATCTTGAATTCCTGTGTTATTGCCTGGAAGACTATGATAAATAGAAGGGGGCTGAGGACTGAACCTTGGTGGACTCCTACCTCTACCCGGAATTCTTCACTGTACTCGTTGCCAACCCTCACCTTACTGACAGCGTCCCTGTAAATGGCTCGCACAGCTCTCACTAACCATTCATCTATTCCTAGTTTCCTCATTGACCACCAGATAAGGGAGCGAGGAACCCTGTCAAAGGCTTTCTTCATGTCAATGAAAGCCAGGTACAGAGGTTTATCTTTGGCTAGGTATTTCTCCTGCAGCTGTCTTACCAGAACTATAGCATCAGCGGTGCTTTTCCCTGGAACAAACCCAAACTGCATGTCATCTAAGCTGACTCTCTCCCTAATTAGTTGGGCTATGACCCTCTCAGTGACCTTCATTACCTAGTCCAGCAAACTTGATACCTCTGCAATTGTTTGTGTCTAAAGTGTCACCTTCACTTTTGTAGCAGTTGACTATGGTGCTGCTACACCAGTCATTGGGTATGACTCCTTCGTGTATCACCTGGTTAACTATACGGGTGACTAGGCTATAGCCGACACTGCCAGATATTTTGATACATATAATATATATACATAATATATATACATATATATATACACACATATATATCATCATCATCATCGTTTAACGTCCGCTTTCCATGCTAGCATGGGTTGGACGACTTGACTGAGGACTGGTGAAACTGGATGGCAACACCAGGCTCCAATCTAAATTTGGCAGAGTTTCTACAGCTGGATGCCCTTCCTAACGCCAACCACTCAGAGAGTGTAGTAGGTGCTTTTACGTGTCACCTGCACGAAGGCCAGTCAGGCGATACTGGCAATGGCCACGCTCGAAATGGTGTCTTTTAGGGGCCACCCGCACAAGCCAGTCCAGGGGCACTGGCAACGATCTCACTCGAAAATCCTACGGAAGCCAGTCATGCGGTACTGGCAACGGCCACGCTCAAAATGGTGCATCTTATGTGCCACCCGTAAAAAACATTTTCATTCTCCTTCTTGAAAATTTGCTTCGCAATGAAAGCCGATTAGAAATCTTTATCAAAACATGCTTCCAGTTTCAGCATTCTGCCTCATTCTTCATTTTCGTATATATATATATATATATATATATAATTATTATTTTTAATTGGCAGATATTATAAAGTGGCCCAAGGGCCAAGAGTTTCATACATATATACACATACATACACACACATACATATATATATAATTATTCAAATGTCAACAACTGCCAGTGACAATTATCACTGCTTGCTTCAATGCAAGAATATCGTTAGAGATCGTCCAACCTTTCATTCTTTGTAGTTTTTCTTCTTTTTTTTTCTTCTTCTTCCTCAAAGAACACAATATTTGATGTGTCAAGAATTATTAACAATAGGCATTATAAGGGTTAACTGAAGTAGGAAGAAACAAGAGTTAACACTGACTATAAAACCGAACGGCTGCAGTGAGCAGAAAAATGTCATGTTTACAGATAATTCTAATAATATCATGTTCATACGATTTCACAGCCATTTATTCTGGAGGAGGATAACATCTAGAATCTTTCAAAGACAAAGTTACTGCAACTGACAGACTTTTAGCTCCACCACATTGCTTCAAGTATTGATTCAGCATAATGCTTCATGCTTCACACTTCTAGCATAAAACTAGAAGAGAGAAACAAGAATTAAGAATCATAGAAATGGAAACAGATTTCTAACTGGGCGAGCCCAGACACATCATCATTATTTAATGTTCACTTTTCCATATTTGAGTAAATCAGGCAGAAATTGATGAGACAGATTTTCAACAGCTGGATGTTCATCCTGTCACCAATCCTCAACTGTTTCTAAGCCAAATATCATTCCCATGTGGCCAAGCATGTTTTTTAGGGAAAAATGATGTTTAGAGCATAAATTAACATGAAATTTTGATGGCAGGTTATAATACAGGTCACTTTAAAACAGGAGGAGGAGTGGTCCAAGGGGTTGGCACCAAAAGAGTTAATGGTTTATCCAGCTCTGCACAACATACACTTATCAGGGACACACTTATTTACCAGACACACGCAAACAATAACCAGGCATGTCTACAAAAACAGCCTGACAACATGCATTTGTATAGAGACAGCATTGAGCACACATACACACACAGCAAATGTGCACAGATACACTCATACTGACACACACAGAGCTATACTTACACAAACACACACACATAGAGCTATACACACACACATGCACACACAACTGTGTACACAGAGACACACAGAGTAAAGATAAAATTAATCACTGGTCTCAGTGTTTCTTATGAAGAGAAGGACAAAGTTAGGAATTAATCTCTGGAAAAGTCTTTAAGATTAATTCAAAGCAGTAACAACAACAGCAACAATTGTTGAAGTTCTATTAATAAGCTATTGATTTTGTACAGTTAATTGTTTCTCTGATGTAACTGGAGCTAAACTGTCTGTCTGTGCGACATCAGACCCACTACCCCGCTCACCCCACCCACCCACCCCAAACCTACCTGGTCCAACCCAGAGTACATTTATGATAGACTGTCTGCGGACATCAGACACCACTACTACCACTATCGTCACTGTCACCCAAACACTGACCTGACTCAAACCAACTGTCTGTGACATCAGAGACCACCACCACCACCACCACCGCCACCACCAGACCCAGCCTAACCTCCTCCCAGAGTTACTTTTATGACAAACAGACCACCTGTGACATCAGAGAACACCACCACCAACCAACCCAGATTATATTTATAACTAACCACCTGTTCTATCAAAGATCATCATCATCATCATCATCGCCACCACCACCACCACTACCATCACAGAGTAAAACATGTTTGTTCTAACCTACAAAAAGAGAGGTGAAGGATCATCAGGGTGTTATCACTGGAACAATTAAACAGAATGAGAAACAGTGGCCTCACTCAATAGACGGATGACAATCAATACAAATATTAATTGCATGTGGAGGATGCCGCACACTACCAGAGACAAACAGACGTGTGTGTGTGTGTGTGATTTGTCTAGAAGGAAAGGTGTAAGGGTTAAACAGCACAAACGAAAGGGGGGGGGGGGGTCTACCTTTTACTCTTCTTCTTTTTTTTTTTACCCCCAAGGTCAGTTCCAATCCAGTAAAGGATATTTCTAAAGTAACCATCCAAGTCACATTGGACAAAAAGCTGTTTTCTCGTCAACTGACCCATCAATTAGAGAGAAAGGCAGTTTCTTTAAAATGAGTTTTCTAGTTTACAGTCTGTCTGTGTGTCTCCTTTATGGCAAATTTTCCCACGACAAAAATGTTTACGACAAATTTTTCAGACAGAATTCAAAACAGCCTGTTTTAAATTGTTTGTATTTAAATTAAAACCATCCATCCACTGAAATTTTATGTGAGAACTTGTTCAGTTATGTCCCAAACATCAGTTTAATGATGACAGAATTGATAATTTTCTTAATTAATTGAAAGATATTAATGAGATGGTTAGAAAAGGATTAAGTTGAACCCAAGTTAGTGAGAGGACAAGTTCAAAGAAGCATAATATTGTGATTTTGTATCTCATCAGGGCCCATCAGGTCAGAATTTGGCAAACTGTAGATTTAGGCCCATTGAGCCAGATGCAGGGGGCATATCAGGGATTAGGAATGCTGGGTGGGGATAAGGTGAGCAATTTGAAAACAAAAGAAATACTCACAAAAATTGAAATAAATAGTTATCCATGTGCAATATGAAAATTTAAAAAATCTAGTTTGAAATTTCTAGAGTTGAAGGTCATGTCCAGTCTGCCTCTTGCTGGATCAGTTACAGAGGCGTGAGGAGCCAAACTCATGGTGCCACGCCTGAGAAGCTGGAGCCAAGAAATTCGGCCTAGCAAGTTAAGTCTGTGGAGCAAACGCCATGAAGTCAGATCTGCAAAGAAATCCGGCCCAAGAAGCCAAGCCCATAAAGCCAGACTCATAGAACCAGGACAAGAGAGTCAGATGCAGGAAACTAGGACTCAGGGAAGACAAACTGAGGATGAAGACTCAAGAGTCATATGGTCTTGTAATCATGTCTAAAGCTTATAAACATTATTTCACACCAAGAAAGTGATAAGCATTTGACAAATGGTGATGTAATTGACTTAGAAGAATTACTAAACAGCTAATTAATTAACATTATATACATAATATATATACAAGACCTGTTGAGGCAAGTGAATTTTGAAATCGAAATCAAACCAAATTTGACGACTGGCACCCATGCCAACCTCTCCTTCATTGGACACTAAACTCTGCTTGCGAAGACCTGTCACGGCAAGTGAAATCGAAATCGTAATTGAATCATCCAACCCATGCTAGCATGGAAAGCGGATGTTAAACGATGATGATATATGCATATATTTATATATTATTTATATTATTATATGATTGAATACCACGCATCCGTTTCCAAGTAAGTTTTATCTTAATACATATATATATATGCATATATATATATATGTATATGTATATTATGTATATATATTATATATGTATATGTTATGTATATATATTATATATATGTATATTATGTATATATATATATAAGTATATATACATATATATATATATATATATATATATATATATATATATGTCGTGAAGTATATTTGCCACTTAAATGTGGCTAACCCTTAAGTGTTGATGCTACTGTAGCTTGTAGCCCCAGGAAGACATCTCCTCCAGCTGGCTATTGACACACTTTCTGTGCCCTATCAGTATTTGCAAAGGGAAGTCATCCTTCCCATTTCCATCCTGACGTGATACACATGGACCCGGGACGTTTCCTCAAATGTTTTTAAATGTCACAGTAGAACTCTAATAGAATAAGTACCAGACTTAAAAAATAAACTGAGTAAAATGATTAAAACTCTTCAAGGGAATACCTCAGTATAATCATAGTCCAGTGATTGTCGGAAATAACAAAAAGTCATTATAACATTTGTAAACACCAAGGCGGTCTCTCCAAAAACAACATGGTATCACTTCTGCACCCACCCTGTTCACCAGATTTAGCACCTGTAGACTTACATCTTTTCCCCAAGATGAAAATGCAGCTAAATGGTCACCGTTTTCACACTGTTGTCAAGATTCAGAGTGAATCACAGAAGGTCCTCAACTCGCTTATGGAAAATGACCTCCAGGTCAGATTCCAAAAGTGGCTGGAACACTGGGACCGGTGTATTGCTGTGCAAGGTTACTTTTTTGAAGGAGATGATATTAAAATTTAGGTAAATAAGTTATGTTTTACTAATCATAACTATAACTAATCTAGTAACCTTTTGATATCACCTTGCAGTTGGACCAAACTTAGAACCATGTGGCTGCAATACAAACTTCTTAACTACATAGCTGTGCACATTTATGATCACTATTATTACCACTTTTTTCTTCTTGTGTTCAAATTTAGTGCCTTTTTTATGTTGAAATAATAATTTTTTTTTTTTCCTACTTGTTTCAGTCATTAGACTGCAGCCATGCTGGTGCACTGCTTTGAAGAATTTTTAGTCGAATGAGTTGACCCTATTACTTATTTTTAAGCCTGGTACTTGTTGTATCAATCTCTTCTGCTGAGTCATTAAGTTATGGGAATGTAAACACACCAACACTGGTTGTCAAATGCTGGTGGGGAGGAGAAAGACACACAAACATATATATATATATATATATATATATTATTATAATAATAATAATAATAATATTAGGGACAAAATCCAAGATTACAGGTAAAAACTCAATTAAAATCAATTTATAAAAAAATTAAATTAAATTGAGCTTTACAAATTAAAATATATATAAATATATAGTTTTAGGGAAAAGAACCAAGTTTCAAGAACTCATCGAAGAAAATCCACTATCACATAGAAAAATTAATAATTAAAAGTGCAATAAATTAGTATAATATAATACAAAGTAAATATCATAAGATAAGATAAAAATTTTCATCGATGAGTTCATGAAACTTGGTTCTTTTCCCTGAAACTATATATTTATATATATATATATATATATATATCTTAAATTTAAATTTAAAACTTTGGATATATAAGCAAGGAGAACAATCCCTAAGGAGTCTAATTTAGACTTTTTTGCGGTGAAATCTCCTGCTATATTGGTAACGATTACATAGTTTTCTATGAAAAATTATATATATATATATATATATATATATATATATATATATATATATATATATTTATATATATATATATATATATATATATATATATATTTATATATATATATATATATATATATATATTTATATATATATATATATATATATATATTTATATATATATATATATATATATTTATATATATATATATATATATATATATATATATATATATATATATATATATATATATATATATATATATATATATATATATATATATATATATATATATATATATATATATATATATATATATATAGAATTTTCGAGCGAGATCGTTGCCAGTGCCTCTGGACTGGCTCATGTGCGGGCGACACATGAAATCTTGCGAGCGAGATCGTTCCCGGTGCCCCTGAACTGGCACTTGTGCGGGGCCGTCGTAGGATTTTCGAGCGAGATCGTTGCCAGTGCCCCTGGACTGGCTCATATGCGGGCGACACATGAAATCTTGCGAGCGGGATCATTGCCAGTGCCCCTGGACTGGCTCATGTGCGGGCGACACATGAAATCTTTCGAGCGAGATCGTTGCCGGTGCCCCTGGGCTGGCTCATGTGCGGGTGACACATGAGGTTTTTCAAGCGAGATCATTGCCGGTGCCCCTGAGCTGGCTCTTGTGCGAGTGACACATGAGGTTTTTCGAGCGAGATCGTTGCCAGTGCCCCTGGACTGGCTCTTGTGTGGGTGACACATGAAATTTCTTCGAGCGAGATCGTTGCCGGTGACCCTGAACTGGCTCTTGTGTGGGGTCGTCATAGGATTTTCAAGCGAGACCGTTGCCAGTGCCACTGGACTGGCTCATGTGCGGGCGACACATGAAATCTTTCAAGCGGGATCGTTGCCAGTGCCCCTGGACTGGCTCGTGCAGGCGACACATGAAATCTTTCGAGCGGGATCATTGCCAGTGCCCATGGACTGGCTCATGTGCAGGCAACACATGAAATCTTTCGAGCGAGATCGTTGCCAGTGCCCCTGAACTGGCTCTTGTGCGGGCGACACATGAAATCTTTCGAGCGAGATCGTTGCCGGTGCCCCTGGGCTGGCTCATGTGCGGGTGACACATGAGGTTTTTCAAGCGAGATCATTGCCGGTGCCCCTGAGCTGGCTCTTGTGCGAGTGACACATGAGGTTTTTCGAGCGAGATCGTTGCCAGTGCCCCTGGACTGGCTCTTGTGTGGGTGACACATGAAATTTCTTCGAGCGAGATCGTTGCCGGTGACCCTGAACTGGCTCTTGTGTGGGGTCGTCATAGGATTTTCAAGCGAGACCGTTGCCAGTGCCACTGGACTGGCTTATGTGCGGGCGACACATGAAATCTTTCAAGCGGGATCGTTGCCAGTGCCCCTGGACTGGCTCGTGCAGGCGACACATGAAATCTTTCGAGCGGGATCATTGCCAGTGCCCCTGGACTGGCTCATGTGCAGGCAACACATGAAATCTTTCGAGCGAGATCGTTGCCAGTGCCCCTGAACTGGCTCTTGTGCGGGGCCGTCGTAGGATTTTCGAGCGAGATCGTTGCCGGTACCCCTGGACTGGCTCTTGTGCGGGTGACACATGAGGTTTTTCGAGCGAGATGAGCGAGATCGTTGCCAGTACCGCCTGACTGGCCTTCGTGCGGGTGACACGTAAAAGCACCCATTACACTCTCTGAGTGGTTGGCGTTAGGAAGGGCATCCAGCTGTAGAAACTCTGCCAAATCAGATTGGAGCCTGGTGTAGCCATCTGGTTTCACCAGTCCTCAGTCAAATCGTCCAACCCATGCTAGCATGGAAAGCGGACGTTAAACAATGACGACGATATATATATATATATATACACATATATATTATATAATATACAATGGGCATCTTTGTTTCCATCTACCAGATCCACTCACAAGGCTTCAGTCAGCCCAAGGTTATAATAAAAGACATTTGCCCAAGGTACCACACTGTAGGATTGAACCAGGAACCATGTGGTTGGGAAGCAAGCTTCTTAACACACAGCCATACTTGTTTAAATTTATTTAATTTTTTTTATGTGTGTGTGTGTGTGTGTATTTCTAATACATTGTTTTTGTCAAAGTTGATATGAATGAGTGGCTGGCTGTAGGTTATGAGTCATATACAAACTAAGAGCAATAATATTGATTATCACTGACAGCTGTTTGATCAAATTGACATTTGCAACTCATTAAAACAGTGGGTTTTTATTCATTTCTTAGTGAATCAATCGATTTGTCTTGTGTTTCATCACATCCAGTTTCAACCATATAGATACATGCATTTTAGCCATCGTTCTCTCAATCTATCTATCTATCGGTAATCTTCAAGTTTAGGGGGATAAAAAAATTTTTTTAAATATTCAAGGGAAATAACTGAACGACTTACCAGTATTATCCGTTTTCTTCTAACTGTTTATAAATAAATCACATCCTAACCCTAACGTCAATCAAATCACGTGTGTGATTTATTTATAAACAGAGATGTACGGAGAATACTGGTAAGACGTTCAGTTACTTCCCTTGAATATTTTTATTTATTTTTTTTATCCCCCTAAACTTGAAGATTACCCTCTCTATTTATCTATCTATTTCTCCCTTTCTCTCTCTCTCTCCCTATGCTCTCAACTTCTTTGTTTCTCTCCTTCCCTCCCTTTTCTAACCACCTCCTTGTCTTTTGATCCTACTGACTCTCTTTTTCTCCCTCTTTCTCTCTCTCTCCCTCTTCCTCCCTCTCCCTCTTCCTCTCTCTCTCCCTCTTTCTCCCTCTTTCAAGTTTCACATCTTTATCCTTTATTTCATTCTTTCTTTTACAGCTATTTGTGTCTCTCTCCCCCCTCTCTCCCTCCCTCTATCTCTCATTCTCTCCCACTAAGTTTCACCCCTTTATCCTTTATCCTTCAAATCATTCTCTCTCTCATTACTCCCTTTCTCTTGCTCCCTCCCATTTCATTCTTCTTACCTCTGTACACTTTCTCTTTCCTCTCCTACTCCTGTCTCCTACCCAAGCCACTCCCTCCCACTATCTCTTTTTCTTCTTGACTCATTTTATAATTTCTTTTCAGGTTCCCTCTGTCTCACCCTCTCACACTTTCTTATACTTTCTTATACTGTTTCTTTCTCCCGTTTTTGCTTTATTGTGTTAATGAGACAGGTATGAAGAAAGAGAAAATAACACAGTAAAGCAAAGACGAGAGAAAGAAAAAGTATAAGAAAGTGTGAGAGGGTGAGACAGAGGGAATCTGAAAAGAAATTATAAAATGAGTCAAGCTATATATATATATATATATCATCATCATCATCATCGTTTAACATCCGCTTTCCATGCTAGCATGGGTTGGACGATTTGACTGAGGACTGGTGAAACCGGATGGCAACACCAGGCTCCAATCTAATTTGGCAGAGTTTCTACAGCTGGATGCCCTTCCTAACGCCATATATATATATATATATTCCCTTTCACCCAGTAAAATTTCTATTGGTCAAATTACTGAAGTCTCATCAGGAAATCTACCACAATGTGTCAACTGACTTGGTCATTCTCTTAAAACCGCTTAACTATCATCATCATCATCATCACCGAGTAGTGGTAGTGGGTGTGATTGTATATTCTCTTATTCTTTTCCTGTTTCAGTCATTTGACACACACGCACACACACACACACATATATATATATATATATATATATATATATATATATATATATATATGTTGTTGTACTTGGGGATGGTCATATTGCCAGTTTAGCCAATAAAAACACACGCACTGTATATTTGGTGTTAATTTGCTTCAGCTTTATATTACATTAATCTTAAACTTAATTAACACCAAATATACAGTGCGTGTGTTTTTATTGGCTAAACTGGCAATATGACCATCCCCAAGTACAACAACATCTGTTTCAACACACGATTTCACATCAAAAATCTTGCAAAACAAATATATATATATATATATATATATATATATATATATATATATGATGGGCTTCTTTCAGTTTCTGTCTACCAAATCCACTCAGAAGGCTTTAGTCAGCCCTAGGTTATAGTAGAAGGTGCCATGCAATGGGACTGAACCTGGAAGTATGTGGTTGGGGAGCAAGCTTCTTACCACACAGTCATGCGTGTGCCTATATATAACTTTTTGTTTTTTTTATTTCTTTTTTCTTTTCTGAATACTTTATGCAATCAATATATTGAACAGTTTAAATTTGTTGTAACTGTTGCAGATTGGAAGATGATTATATAACCTGTATTAGCTAGGTTTGTGGATTAATTTTAAATGGATTATAAGGCTTATCCATAATCAGGTGAACTCACGGCATAGCACCGTTTACTTGTATGTTTAATTTGTAGCAGAAAATAGTGATGTCCATATGTATAATGAGTCAGTCTAAGGCAGACTGATTGTTCCTAATGTAATATCACTAATGTTTGCCTGATTAACAGGCTGGCTGTCGTTTAATTTCCTTTGTGTAAGTTCATTACATTCTTTATTTCCAAATTGTATTGTTTAGTAATGATGTTTGACATTTAATGTGTTTGGGGTTTGTGATTCATTGGCACTGCTTTTGTAGATGTAAAGGATTTTAACTTTGGTAGAACTAAACAGAACAAACAGCCTTATGTTTGATGCACTGAATTTGTTCATCAACATCCAGTGCATTCAGTAAAGTGGTTGACATTAGGAATGGCATCCAGTTGTAGAAACCATGCCAAAACAGACCATAGACCCTGGTGTGGCTCCTGGCTTTCCCAACTCCTGTGAAACTGTCCAACCCATGCCAGCATGGAAAACAGACATTTGATGATGATGAGGATGTTTTTAAATGTTTTATTTTAGTTTTGTTTTCTTTTTTTTTTTTTTTACAACAGGTTCAGAAGTGAAAGATTTGCAAACAGTTTTAAATGAATCATGTTCTGATGATGGAACACTTCTTCACCTTGCTACAATGGTAGGTTTTCATATATATATATACATACACACATACACACACACACATATATGTATGTACATATGCATGTATAGTGTGTGTGCAGTGTCATCTTAATGCATAGGCGCAGGGATCTCATGGATCTAAGGAGACCAATTCTGATCTGTTTATACTGTGGTTTGCTGTCAGTGAATATATACTATAGTGCCCAGGGGCCTACAATGCTGCTAAGGCAGCTGCGTGTGCGTGTTTAAGTATGTATTGATTTTGATTATGTATTATTGACCCGAAAAGTTATCAGCTGAAATGTTCTCAATGACCCTTCCTTCCACCATGATTTTGTTTTTGTTGTGGAGCAATCCCATGCCAAAGAACTTATTGGGAGTCTACGACTTCTTGTGAGCCAGTGTTCTGCATACTTTATAGATAAGAGTATTTGAAACATGCTGACCCGACAGAATAGTTTCAAAGCTTAGATCCTTGATTTTTTTTTTTTTTTTTTTTTAATATTTATTTCAGCCTCCTGGAAATGTATTCCAAAAGTGAATGTGGTGGTTAAAAAGTTGGCTTTCCGACCACACAGTTTTAGGTTCAGTCCCACTCTGACACCTTGGGCAAGTGTCTTCTACTATATCTCTAGGCCATGTGTGAGTGGATTTGCTAGACAGAAACTGAAAAAAGGCCATGATTTATGTATCAATGTATGTATGTGTTTGTATGTGTGAATATGTGTATGTTTGTGTCTTGTTTTGACACTACATGACAATGAGCAGCAGTATCATACAAGCAGTTTCTGTCATTTCTAATATTCTGCATAAACATGTCCTGGAGAAATTTTGCCTTGCTTAGAAACAATTGAGGGTTGATGACAGAAAGAGCATCCAGCTAGAGAAAGTCTGACTCAGTTAACTCTGTCTGACTCATGCAAACTTAGAAAAGTGAACATTGAACAGTGATGATGATAAATATCACAATTAGTGGACAGATTTTCAGTGGGCTACTCACTGTATTTTTGACAGTGTGAGTTGACAAGAGAGTGTCTGTAAAATGGTTCAGAACAAATATCATAGAATTAATATTATAACTTATCTTTAACTTACTGAGTTTGGAAGAGTGCCCATGATCTTCACAGGCTCTCCAAGACTAGTGAGCTTGATGTTGTTTATGTTCCACTTAAACTGTTGCAGGTGAACACCTGCTGAACAAGAAGATTCCAGAGAGACAATGCTTTGGGGGAAAATAACTGAGCATAGTGGATAGTGCAGGACTAGAGTAGGTGGGTTGGATGCAACAAGGATTACAGGAGGTGGAAAGACATGCAAGCTGGGGATACCTGAATAATGGAAGTATGACACTATCCAGAGACCATTATAGTTGAGATTCCAAAAAGAAAAGAAAATGGAGATAGCATGCCTGTGGACCAGGGGTTATAGACTGTTAGTGATTGAAGATTAGTCAGTCAAATAGCTCTTCACTGGATGCTGTTCATGATGCTTGTGTGCACAGTAGCAGTAGTACTTCCTTGTGGGTCTCACTTGTGTTGTGTACTGTATCAGCAGCTGTTGTGTGCTGTATTTTCTGACCCTGAGGAGAAGGGTCTGTTTTTGGGACTAGCTGAAGTACATGAGTGTGTGCTTGTATATCATCAACATCATCATCATCTTCTATGCTACCATGGGATGGACAGTTTGACAGGAGTTGGTGAGCCAGAGGACTGCACCAACCTCTACTGTCTACTTTGGCATGGCTTTTTCACAACTGGATTCCCTTCCTAATGCCAAATACTTCAGAGTGGACCAGGTGCTTTTTACCAGCAAAATTTTATCTGACCCATGCAAGCATGAAAAAGTAGACATTAAAATGATAATGAATGATTATATATATATATATATATATATATATATATATATATATATATATATATATATACATACATATATTGGGTTATCCCATAAATAATGCGGTTTTTTCAATTGCATGAACTAAAAGTCAGAGGAGAACGAGATATACTACCTGCATCAACTTGCTATAAAAGCAGGTAGTAATTTTACTTTCTTCTTAGTGCAAGTTTTGGAGCGTGCAGTTTGATTGAAACAGTTATTCTTTCAAAGTTATAACGGAAGTGACAAAGGAGAATATTTGGCATATTTTGCTCTATGAGTTCAATACAGACAACAAAACGTCGGAAAGTGCGAGGAACATTAATGCACTTTATGGGGATCAGACAATAAGTGTAAGTCAGTGTCAATGGTGGTTCCAGAAATTCCAAGCTGGAAACTAGAGCCTAGAAGATGAGCCTCATCCTGGAAGATTTGTAGAGCTCAACGAGGATGTCCTGCAAACCCTGGTGGAACAAAATCCCATTGTAACTGTTGAGGAACTAGCAGAGAAGCTTGGATTCAGTCATTCAATTATTCATCGACACCTGCATGCCATCAGAAAAGTCAGCAAATTGCGTCAATGGGTTCCTCACAAACGTTCCAAGTCTAATCACGTGCAGAGAGTGAATGTCTGCTCTTCTTTGCTGTCACATCTCACGAATTAACCTTTTTTGAATTGAATAGTGACTGGTGACGAGAAATGGGTTCTCTATAAAAATGTCAAGTACCGAAGACAGTGAGTAGGGAAAAGAGAAACACTGGCACCCCAGGCTAAAGAAGGTCTTCACCCACATAAGGTGTTGTTGTCTGTTTGGTGGGATATGAAAGGTTTAGTCCACTTTGAACTTTTAAACTCAAACCAAACAATAACAAAAGAGATTTACTGCGAGCAGCTTAAGTCAGCACTAGAAGAAAAATGACCATCTTTGGTTTCAAGACAAGAAGTGTTCTTCCAACAGGATAATGCTCAGCCACATACAGTGCAGATGACATTCCAAAGACTGGGGCACTTTGAATGGGAAATGATGCCCCACCTACCATATTCACCAGACATTGCCCCATCTGGTTATCATTTATTCCACAGTCTTCAAAATCATTTGGCCTGCAAAAATATGAATTTTGTAGATGAGGTCAGATCAGTACTGGGGAAGGTTTTTTTTTTTTTTTTTTTGTCACGGACAAGTGAATTTTAAAAGAGGGGCCTTACAAGTCTACCAGGTAGATGGAAGAGCATTGTAGAAAATGAAGAAGAGTACATTTTAGATAACAAAAAAAAAACTTTATCTTAATTTTGAAAAATAAAAGAAGTATAAAAAACTGCATTATTTATAGGATGACCCAGTATATATATAAAATAGTGAAGGCATATGGCTCAGTGGTTAGAGCATTGGGCTTACAATCATGAGGGTGTGAGTTCAATTCCCAATCCAGGCTGTGTGTTGTGTTCTTACACAAAGCACCTTATTTCCTGTTACTCCAGAGAATATGACCAAAAACTGCATGTATTCCATCCCATGCAGCTGTGGTAGGTAATACAAAGGCAAAACATGTCACTCCTCAAAATAAGGGTAGAGGAACATCACAAAGCTGTGACATGAGGAGATATTGATAAATCGGGTACAGCTGATCTTGTATGGAAAAATGGAGACTACCTCCCTCTGTGGGATGAAGTTAAAATAATAGACAGAGAACACCACTGGAAAATATGAAAACTAAAAGAAGCAGCACATATGCTAGGACACATCCTCCTAACCAGACCGAGTACAGATATGAATAGCATATGGGAACCAGTATTAAGGAAGGATAGGAAAATATTAGATTTAAAAGCCCTAAAATTCATTCCATAATTGCCCACAGGCATATGGTGTAGTGGTTAAGAGAGCAGGCTACTAACCCCAAGATTCCTAGTTCGATTCCAAGCAGTGACCTGAATAATAATAATAATAATAATAATAATGATAATAATAACAACAACAACAACATCGAAAAATACCTTAGGAATGAAAACCCAGGTTCAAAATTTCCCCAAGACACCTGATGAAGGCTGGAGGGTATATCAACTGAAACGTGTTAACAACAAGATGAGGAGAAATATCCATCAAATGTAAATAATGTACATAATTCCTCATCTCTTAAATATAGAAAAGAATATATATTACTGATACTTATTTTAGCAGCCCTGGAAGGGTGTAAAAACTCCAAAATATTTAAGGAAATAAAAACATTTCTGTTTCTGTCAAATTCACAGCCATAACTCACTCTTAAAAATAATTAGCTTCTTATAACAGGCTTCTTCTGTTTGATTATAGCTGGGAGAGGCTGACATTGTACGCACTTTGCTCTCTGCTGGTGCAGATCCTGGCATACACAACAAAAATCAACGAATCCCTCTGGACCTTGCTGAGTCAGATAAAGTGAAAATTGTCTTCAATGAAGAACTTCTGCAAGCCACTGCACATTCCAAGTTAGTTACAATATTCTCACATTTTTGATTTCATTTTCTCTTGTCTAACAGTAACCAAGTGTAAGCTGTGCCAGTGATTCTCAAGGTGTTCCAAATTGCTAAGGTCCCATAAATGTATCTGTCATCTTTAACTCCATACATCCATCAATCACCCTTATATATTCCATATTGTTTGTCATAGAGGCTGGTATTGTATGCACTTTGCTCTCATCAGTCACAGACATGCACTATAAAAATTAACAAATTCTGCTGAACCTCCATATGATCAAGTAACCCTTTACCAGTTCCTAGTATCTTAGCTTCTTTGACCTCCACTTTCTACCTTTCATTCTGCTGTCAGCCAATTTTTTTGTCCTCAGGGTGTGACACTACCCACTTTGGAAATCACTGGTCAACACACACTTGTTTCATCCCATTTTATTTTGTTTTAATGTTTCTTAAGCTGTTTAACCATAGCATAAATGAGAAGGGTTTGTTTTGCTACATATGAATATTTGCCATATTGTAGGAGCCAGTATTTTTATGTAAATTTCGTAAGTTTATATAGAATAGTGCTTATGTTTCTTAGTATGAGTCAACTATCACCTGGATAAGATGCTAGTTTATCTCAAACAGTGTTCTTGTATGATATAGTATTTCTTTCCAATGGTTGGTTGAACTGTGGTATGTAGAATTACACGTACTGCTCAAATACCAAAAAACAAAAACAGCCTGAATACCAAGACAATAGCAGTTGCATCAAAGAAACTGTGAATCAGGGGTGTGTGAACCATGAATGGAGTAGTGCTAACTGGACACAATACAGAGTTTGATCAACCCTAACTGGGCAGCCCAAGTGAGAATACCCGATTTTTAAAAGACCTGAAACACTGATATAGCCATATGTAAAAGGGAATTAAAACTGTTATACTGGTGATTTTATAGCTAGACATCTTTATTCTACTACTACTACTAATAATAATAATAATAATAATAATAATCTTTCAAGCACATCTATCTTTTACAGAGGATTCTGCATGAAACTTTTCTTCTTTCTCACAGCATAAAACACATTCCACTGTTTGAACTATTAATATTACTTTCTACTAAAGCAGAACATAACTACTTTTTTGGGGATTCTACTGATTAATGCATGTCTACTTCAGGCAGCCTGAACTATAGTGCACTGTGGATAAATATTACTCCATAGGATTTCTCTTTGAGAACCAAGCGTTTGTTTGATAAAGTTATTCTTCATTGTTATATGTATTGATAAAAAGGAAATAAGCTATTTATTCCAGCAATTTTACAAATGTCAAAAATATCCAAATCATCTGAGTTTTATAATCGGCTCTGAGAAAAATATCAGTTTTTAAATGCTTAAGAAAGGTAGTGTTCTTTATTTGACAAGCCAACCAGGAACCTTTTGTGCTCTCCTGTCCTGTATACAACTTGGCATGTTGCTGCATCAGTTATTCTGATGCTAGCTAGTAACACCATTGAGTATCTTCTCTCTCTGTCTTCCCCAATTTCTTCCTTGTAGCTTTTCTGTTGTCTTCAAGTGCTTAAGGTTGTCTCTTCTTATTTGCTTTCCAATGAATTGAGCCTGTTGTCGCCTTATGTCATTGAGAAGCTTCCTGTGGAATTTTGTTCATCTAAGGCCCTCAATATTTGTCACTCTATCCACATAAGACACCTTCAACATGCCTGCATTTAAAGAACTAAATCTCTACAACATTGATAGCTTTTCCACTTGTCTGTTGATATTCCAGGTGACACAACTATATGTAAGAATAGGGTCTCTATATGCCCTTGAGATTCTTTTTGCTCACACTTCTTTACAGCTGTGTATATGACGAATATATCTTTGATCTCACCAAAAGCAATGTTAAAATGAATATTAATATTTTATTCCACTGAGATATTTTAAAGAAAATACCTATTAGCATTGTAATCCTAATTACACTGTTTGATTTTTCTTCAGTATGGGGCGTGTCTGCCAGCTCTTGGCTTCTGGACTTGATGTAAACCTGAAGGACAGCAGTGAAAGCCAAAACACACCTTTACATTGGGCTTCTTGTTATGCCTCACGTGACATGATACAATGTCTCTGCTGTAAGATTTTACTGATGATAACATATTTATTTTTATTTGCTCTCTCTCTCTCTCTCTCTCTCTCTCTCTCTCTAATATCTCTCTCTTCCTTCCCCATCTCTCTCTCCCTCATTCTGTTTTTATGTATCTAGTGAATCCCTCTACTATGTGTCTCTGTATCTATCACAGTGATGACTTCATATGCTTTTTCTTTTTCACTCTCTCACTGTATTTGTATGCTTGTATCTCTCTTAAGTAAATCTCTATTATTAGACTACATATCTAACCCACTGACCACTCTATGCTTGCTCTCTCTCTATCTCTCTATCTCTCTCTCTCTCACACACACACACACACACATACACACATACACACATGTATGAATGACTCAAAGCACTAACTCTTTGCTATATATAATTTCTCTTCAGTATGCTACTCTCGACTTATTTCTGTTATGTAATTTCTAGTGCGTGGTGCTGATGTTAATGCAGTCAACATGGACGGTTGCACTCCACTTCATGAGGCTGTCTCAAGAGGGAACATTGAGATTGTGGAAGAACTGCTAATCCATAAAGCTGATCCAACACTAAAGATTAAAAGAGGGTAAGAACATAACTTATTCAAGCAAAAACTTTCTAATGTGTAAATAAATTAGTTTTCCAGAAAAATAACTTATTCCTATTTTGTGAACTATCTGAATTAATTAATTAATTACACTGTGTAACACAATTTTTGTCCTCGGGTAGCAAGTGTTATTTCCTATTTGCTTACCCCTAGAAAGTATGAAAATGGCTAATATTTCCTTCAAATTTTGCTTTTGTTACATTTATTCAAACCCCAAAGAATCCCTCTTAATACATGGCTATGATGCTCCCCCACTACTCCTGCTCATGATCAGAGATGCACATATTGTCAGCCACTAAGGCTGACCACATGCTCAAGTGGTTAAGGTCAAGTAACTGACAAGCAAATCTGTGGTATTGAGCAGAATATTAGCTATAGGCGCGGGGGTGGCTGTGTGGTAAGTAGCTTGCTTACCAACCACATGGTTCTGGGTTCAGTCCCACTGTGTGGCACCTTGGGCAAGTGTCTTCTACTATAGCCTCGGGCTGACCAAAGCTTGTGAGTGGATTTAGTAGACGGAAACTAAAAGAAGCCCGTCGTATATATGTATGTATATATATGTATATGTTTGTGTGTCTGTGTTTGTCCCCCTGTCCCCCCCAACATCGCTTGACAACCGATGCTGGTGTGTTTACGTCCCCGTAACTTAGCGGTTCGGCAAAAGAGACCGATAGAATAAGTACTAGGCTTCCAAAGAATAAGTCCTGGGGTCGATTTGCTCGACTAAAGGTGGTGCTCCAGCATGGCCGCAGTCAAATGACTGAAACAAGTAAAAAAAAAAAATTTTTAAAGAGAGTATAGCAATATCTCTGCTTCGGCAACTCAGTGCTGAATCTGTTTGAAATGCAATAGAAAATAGATTAGTTTCAAAACATTGATGTCCTGGTCGCAAAAGTAAAGTTTAAAGAGGATAGTAGTAGTTTTCTTTGATTTCTAGATAGAAGTAAATAGGAAATAAAACTTAGTAGCCAAAGACAAAAAAAAATTTATTTTGTTACAGTGTTATTTGCAGGCAGAGGCTAGCACTAGTTTCTACACATTCTGTTGTGCCACTTATTTAATTGTGTAATTATGAAGTTCACATCACAACCATGTGGTTTGAAGTTCAGGCCCACTGCACAGAACCTTGGGCACTGTATTAGGCCATATTTGTAAATTTGTGTTTGTGTTTTTACACAAATATTGATATTTCCCTTGTCGTTGCTTGAGCAAAGCAATGCTGATGTTGACATCTTTTGTCAACCATTAAGACTGATTGCTCCCTGAGTAAACAAGGTTAAAACATTATGGAATAAGTAGATAATAGTACAGTGAAACTATACTCTCACATATATACATACATGCATATATATATATCTGCACAAATGTATCCATATACATGTATATATATATAGATGTGTGTGTGTATATATATATATATATATTATAAGGTTTTTAAACTTTTAAATTTTCATATTCAAAAGAGACAGAGACTTCAAATTCGATATATCTAAATGTCTAAATCCAACGGACCAGTCACTGGATAAGTTTGGCACAGAAATGTTAACATAGAGTGGTGAATAAATCGATATATCGAATTTGAAGTCTCTGTCTCTTTTGAATATGAAAATTTAAAAGTTTAAAAACCTTATAATATAAATATAAACTGTGAGAACGACCCTTAAGGAATCTAGTTAATGATCTCCTAAGGTAAGTTCTTATGCTATATTGGTAACGGTTGCTACATCCTCTGGGAAAATTATAATATATATATATATATATATATATATATAGAGAGAGAGAGAGAGAGAGAGAGAGAGATGTATATGTATACATGTATACATATAGATGTATATGTACACGTATATGTATAGATATATGTATATATAGATCTATATGCATACATGTATATGTATACATGTGTATATTTATATATATAGATGTACATGTAATATATACACATATATACATGCATACAGATATCTATACATATATACACCCATACACACACACATACACATGCACACAAACACACACATTAGTCATTTGTTTTTTTATCCAAAACTACGTCAAAAGTACTGAATGGATCTTTAAGAAATTTGGAAATTATATTCTATGCATAATGGCCATAACCCCCATGAAAATTCATATATTTTTGATGTTGATGAAATTTTAACCATACATATTACACACAAATAAAGTAATATTTCTAAAATTTCTTCTTAGAAGTTACAAAGACCCCTTCATGGGGACTTCACACCCACAATTTAGTCATTTTTCCTAAGCAAAGACGAATACAGTTGTACTATTGGAAGTTATAGGGTCACCCAAACATAACAGATGAGCATTATTTGTAATTCAACGGTACAACAGTGTAAGACTATCCTTTCAGATATACTTACATTGTGATTTCTGCAATGTGGTGCATAAATTGTCAAGTAAATAAGACGCATCTTGGCCTCCACTGATTCACTTGCAAAGTGTTGAGTAAAATTATTTCGTTGCAGACCTCCTTTGAGTTTTTTTTATTATTACTGGGTCACACATACTCCCTAGTTGGTAACATTGATTTCAAGGCCTTCCCAGATGAGTGACTGGTTGTTCTAAGACATTTATTGATTGTAAATTTTTTCTGCCCAGTTACCTTCGGTATAGTGGTCTCTTTCTTCTGTGTGGTTTTGGACAAGTTCATAAAAGTTTGCAGTCTTCTTAAATTTTATGAAACAGAGGTGCAAGCATGGCTGTGTTTTGAGAAGTTTGTTTCCCAGCCACATTATTCCAAGTTCAGTCCCACTGCATAGCACCTTGGGCAAATGTGTTCCACTATAGATGCAGGCTGACCAAAATCTTGTGAGTGGTTTTGATAGATATATATGTGTTTGTGTGCATCTTAGATGATATGTCCAAAGCTTACTTAAACAAGGCTGTCCTGGTGCTAAACAACAATAACCACATATATATAGGGAGGGAGATTCAACACGCTCACTCACATCATTGAAAATAGTTGCCAAAAATCTTTCTCAAATAACATTTCTGTATCTTAAAAGGATACATTGAATAATATAGTCTTAGATACACTAATGTCTGAAAGAGTGGGATGGCCATGACTGGAGTGTTTTCGATCATAGGTCCACTCCATCAGAGCTGACTTGCTGTTCAACAACAACTACATATTTCTACATAAATTGAGCCACACAAAACCCATATGCACGTAACCACACACTTACTCCTAGCTACACATACATATTCATTCACTCAACCATACACATACATCCAACCACACATGCACGCACACATGCATCCAACCACTCATACACATGCATTCTACTGCACATTTGCACCCAGCCATGCACTTACATCCAACCATACAGATATATACATCTAGCCATTCACATACCTACACTTGCACCCAGCCATATGTACACCCACACAACCACATAATCTATTAATTACAACAGTTTTTATTTATCTATGTACTTTCCTGCCCTTTTTATTCCTTACAGAGACAATATAGGCAAATCCGCTCTTGATCTTGCAGATCGTAATGCAATTCTACTCAGCCTCTTGCAGAACCCTCCAACTAAACTTAGTAAAAAGCTATTCCAAGACATTCTTAGTAAGTCCAGATTTGGTGATTTTTTTTCTCTCTTTCTATCTCTGTGTCAGGTTATTTATCTGTCTCTCTCTCCCCCCCTCTCTCTGGCTATTTGTCTGTCTCTCTCCCTTTTCTCTCTATTTCTCTTTCTCTCTCTTCCTCCACATGTCTGCCTATTTAAGTCTATTTATTTGTCTGTGTAACTAACAGTTTCTATCTGATACTTATCTGTCTAATATCTATCTAATAGTTATCTGTTTACCTATCTTTTTTTTTCTGTCATTCTATTTCATTGACTATCCTGCTCACTTTCACTTGCATGTCTGCCTATTTGCCTGCCTATCTACTCAAGGTTAAGATGGAGAGGACCTTCATGCAGACTCTTCACTGGCAGATACATATACATGTAGATAAAGCAAATTTTAGAGGTAATACTTGATAATTGTAAGCACCTGTATATGCCAGATAGTGGTCGAGGTGAAAGAATAAATGTAAAATTAAAACAGAACACAAAGGATTCCGCAGTACACGTGTTTCAAGCTTTATACACAAACAGTCGTTACATCATTATATGAGTATATAATTGATAGACAGGATGGTATAAAGCTATCTTCAGCCGCAAATATATTCTTTCCCAAGATTATATCACAATCATATAATGATGCAACGACTGTTTGTGTATAAAGCTTGAAACATGTGTACCGCCCGCGGAATCCTTGGTGTTCTGTTTTAATTTTACGTTTTTGATTTATACATGCAGATAGGTAACAGCATTGGTATGGTGGGGTAGGTATGTTTTTGGCAGAGAAATGGCTTAGCCCAGTGGTTCAAAACATTTTTACTCTTGAGAAGCCTTTGAGATAAACTGCATATCTCAAAGAATTGAAATATTAAAATTATTATTGTAGCATCTTTCCCTTTCATAAAGTTAAATTTCCTAAACCAAACATAATATACTTTTCTGATAAAAATCTTCATGGATTCAGGCATGTCTGTGTGGTTAAAAAGTATGCATTTTAACCACATGGTTTCAGGTTCAGTTGCACTGTGCAGCACCTTGAGCAAGTACTTTTTATTCTAGCCTTGATACCTTATGAGTAAACGATGATGATGATTATATATATTCAAGAGTATCAGTGCCAAGCAGTGTTTAGGCATAAACAAACTTTCGGTTAGTTAAAATATGTTTGTAACATAATCCAAATTTTTAAAGGCAAATTCATCGCAGTTACCATGGTGAAAATATTTTCTCTTATAGTAAAGGGTGTGAAAACACCATGTCTGTCCAGTGCTGGCTTCTCTTTAACTATTATCAAAGGGAAATAACTAAGAGAGGCAACTCTGGACAGACTTAAAGCCATAGCTTTAACAAAATCACTGTCAATAACATTGACTGAGTTGTACTGTTAGACTGTCAGATCAGGAGAAATTCAGCAGTATCGCAGTGTTTGGGCATAAACAAACTTTAGGTTTGTTAAAATATGTTAATTGTATGGCTTTAAATCTGCCCACACTTAGCTCTCTTTCATATTTCCCATTGATAACAACTAAAGGGCTAGAAATGTTGTGTCTGAGAATCCAGCTGGAACCAACACTGACAGATATGGTGTTATTACACCTTTTACCATAACAGAGAATGTTTTCTCCTCAGTAACTGCAGTGAATTTGACTTTAGAAGTTTCAGTTGTGCCAATCAACGGAACAGCCTGCTCGTGAAATTAATGTGCAAGTGGCTGAGCACTCCACAGACATGCATACTCTTAACGTAGTTCCCGGGGAGATTCAGCATTACACAGAATGTGTCAAGGCTGGCCCTTTGAATTACAGACACAACCCACTTTTGCCAGCTGAGTGAATTGGAGCAAAGTGAAATAAGATGTCTTGCTCAAGGAAACAACATGCCACCAAGTATTGAACTCACAACCTTATGATCATGAGCCGAATACTTTAGCTACTAAACCACATGCCTATATTTGAATGTGTGTGTGTGTGTGTGTAATCATCTTAAGAGAGTATCAGGTAATATATTGATGACAGAAAAATGTCAATAAAATTTTAAAGTTGGCAGTCCAGTCTTCTTTCACCACTTTAAGAATGATATTTATTTTTCAGCTTTGTTGATGTAGAATAATGAAAAATAAACTTTAGAATTTAACCTGAATAGTGAGTCCCTAATGACTTCACTTGTTCAGATCATAAGATGTTTTGTTTTTCTTAAAAACATAGTGACATAGCTTTACTCTGAGGGTTTTCTAGCTGCAATGTAATTGTCTTGCCATGATGTTTAAGTTAAATTCACTATAACTGCTTTTTATATATCTCTTTTTTTTTTTCTTTTTCTGATTTTTTTCTTGTTCAGCTGAAGACTTTGCCTTATCAGAATCAGTCATTCAAAATAGTGTGACAAATGCAACAGAAATAATTGATACAGTAACTGAATCTCCCTTATTAGAATATCCTGTTGTCAGTATACCTCCTACATCTTCAGGAAGTAAAATACAAGAACTATCCAACCAAATTGTAAGTTCTCTTTGATATTCTGGTCAAACGCCAAACATTTTCTTTTCAATTTTTCTAAAAATAAAACAAAATAATGTAGAATTTATTAAAACATATACACTGTGTATTTTGTTAGAATTATGATTATAAAAGGGTTAAAACTGATGACAATAGAGAATTAAGTGTATCACCTAAAAACATTACAGATCATCTACATTAAACATAGACCTACAATCCATTTATATTACATCTGCACCTTTTTTTTTTTTTTGACTCTTGTTCTAATACATTATTCAGAGAAGTTTCCTCAAAGATTCAGTTTCTTTGCTTAACTTCAGCTATTATAGTATTAAGTAGATGAGCTACAATTACTTCAGATGACTTTTTTTTAACAAGCTCTTGTCTGTTCTACATGGCTTCCTACACAGACTGACATGTACAGTGTGAAGTGTCCTGGCTGGATTGAAAGCAAAACCAGAGCTGTTGATTTGAACTCATAAATCCATGTGATATCATCATCCTATCATCCTTTAACATCCATTTTCCATGCTGGCATAAGTTGGACTAAATATCAGTGCTCTAAGTGAGGTACAAACTCACAACCTCTGCCTTTCTCATCCATGACTTTTACAGTGAAGGTACTGTCTATAAGTACAGTACACTATCCAATTGTGCTACTAGCTCAATATCTTTGTTAGTCTGTATTTTCACTTCATAATAAACTATGCTCTCAAAAGTTGATCTTGCATATCCCTATATTTTATCCATTAACACTTTAGACCAGCCTCACTTAGTTTTGTTGACTCATTTATTAAAGTATCCTGAGAAAGTTCCAATACCAACATATTAAAAGGGCAAAGGAATTGAACATATCTCAACTCAGGACACCAAGACGAAAAATAGTCAAGAAAGATACTATTCTGTTTGTCCACACTCATGATTCTGAAGTGCAAAATAGGTTTAACCATTTAACATTTAAACTGGCCATATCTATACCATATATTCTACCTGTTTTATGTAAAAACTGACCAGATTCGGCCTCTCATACCTACCTTACAAAGTCATTCTAAAAATAAACAATCATGTCATCGAAATTTTTGAGGTACAACATAATACATAATTAATTCGAAACAGTGTGAATAAATAAGCATTACTGATCATAGAGTCATTTGAATACTAAAGGATTAATACCATTTAGACAAACTACTAATCCTGTTCCAAAGCACAAAAGTGGAAAATTTAGTCAAAGAAAGCTGTGTCATCAACATCAAACATCACCAAAAGAACCTTCAAAAGGGCAAACTTCACAGTTTGAAATAATTCTGAATTTCCTGTTAAAACTTGGAGAGAATGTAGGTATGGAACATGAAGTACAGATAATGCTATCTATTTGGTAAATAGTTCTAAGATCTTGTTCATGTCACTTGCTGGTTCAACAGCTATCCACAAAGAACACATATGAATAGATGAGTTGGAAAACTTCTGGGGAAGGTTGTTGTTGGTTAGGGTTAGCAGATAAGGTTAAGGTTCCAGAAATGTGGGGAAGAGTGCTTTTTTAAAATATGAATTTTGGGGGGAAAAATTTTTTTCAGAATTATGATCTTTGTATTTTTTAAACATTGGAATTCAAAATAAATGTTTTGAGAAAAATTGAAAAAAAAAAAAAAAAGAATTAGTGGTGAGTGAAAGAGGGATTCAAATTTTGAAAAGCTGTTTTGGATGGGAAAAATCACAATTTTCCATTGCTGAAAACAGGTTTTGAAAGAAATTTTTTGTAGAAGGAAAATTCTCAATAAACTTTGATTATATCTTCCTATGCTTTACTTCCTACAGAAAGAATTAGAATGTCTACCGATGTTTCCAAAGACTGTGGTGACAGAGGAACAACTGTCCCTATTGTGGCCTCGACCACAGTCTATTGTCCAGAAAGAAGGGAACCATTTTATCCCAGATGATGTCCTCCACATATATCTGTCAACTATGTCAGATATTAGTAAGTTGTTTGCTCTTCCCTCACATTTACCACTCTTAGCATTATCATCATCATCATCATTAATATTATTATTATCATTGTTGTTTTAGTATTGTCATTGTATATATCACTTGATGTAGTCATCATCGTCATCCTTGTTGTTGTTGTTATCATCTTGATTGTTGCCACTGTTATCATTTTCATCAACTTTTCAAACATGTACATGTCCTTACTTGCATTATTTAAATTAGTTTCTAAGTTCAAGTTCCATGAAATTCAATTTTTACCTTTCCAGAGTCAATAAAACAAATTACCGATCAAATACTCTACTTTTTCTATTCACTACAGCTCATACTCCACCCAGGGTCACCTGACATACCTACCTCTCTGCCTCACATCACCCTTACTGTTTCACTCTCCTTCTCCAAGCTCTACACTAACCCAATGTCCCCTCTCTCAATTCAGCTTTAATCCTCTGGAACTTTCTCCCAGAAGATAGTGACTTAAAACGATGTTCAAACTAAACAGCAATTATATCAGTGTCACCAGTGTCACATGACCTGTGAGGAACATAGCTTCCGTCTCTCTTTCCCTCTCCAAATAAACCATGGTGATGGAGGAATACTCAAAATGAATTGTCTCACCCCACCCCACCTTTTTTTGTCTTTTGTTATTCACTAATTTTTTTTTTTTTAAAAACAGGCATACATTCTGTGGCTCAAGTGTGGAACTGTCGAAAGTTCATGTTCACATCCATGGGCATCGAAACAATCATTAATTTACAGTCACCAGCATATGAGTACAACACCACCTGTATCCTATGTCATGTTAGCAGCCGACTGTGTGTGGAGAAAGCCAGCTACAAAATCATCATCCAGACTTTTCAGGTAAACAGCTTCTTGCTAAATTGATTCCATAGTTTGTAGGGTTCTTTTACTTTTATTTCTGAGTTGAAGCAGTAATTTTCATCAGTTTCAACAATGAGTATTCGATGGTTTGATCAACAAAATTACCTGTTTGTTGAATTAGCATGTAGGTGCCTGAACATTCCACTAACACATGAATCCTTAATGTAATTCTTGGGCAGAATCAGTATGACAGACAAGGCGGTGAGCTGGCAGAAACGTTAGCACGCTGGGCGAAATGCTTTGCGATATTTCGTCTGCCGCTACGTTCTGAGTTCAAATTCCGCCTTTCATCCTTTCGGGGTTGATAAATTAAATTCCACTTATGCACTGGGGTTGTTGTCATCGACTTAATCCCTTTGTCTATCCTTGTTTGTCCCCTCTATGTTTAGCCTCTTGTGGGTAATAAAGAAATAAGAATCAGTATGACAGACAGTAACAAGGCTGTCTTTCTAGCCTTGATTTTCTTGATTGTGCTTTTGACTTGTCAGCTTCAGTGGTTGGTCCCTCAGATGGATCTCTGTTAAGAAGATCTGCTTTCTCTCATGCATTCTCCTCATACAGCAACCTCTCATACTTCTTTCTTTTCAATATCATTGAGAGCTAGTATGCCCTTATCATTCCATACACACTACTCCCCATGACATCTCAATTTTCTCTAGTTCACTGCCTTACAATCCAGAACATTTTACATCTCCAATTCTCATGTCATGTAACATGCGCAAACCTCTTTTTTCTGCTTTTATTCTCGAGAAGCTACACATCAGGTGTAGCTTCTTTTAGCTACTTTGTATAGTTGTCTGCTTCCAGTCTTTCCAGATCTATCTGTTAGTTTTAATAACCCTATCTACAATACTATTCTATTATCATATCAACTTATTTCTGGTTGAAAACTTGCCCCAGCTACACATCTGCTCTCTGGTTTGCAGAAAGCTGTGACATGGGAACCTGCTGATGTCTTTTATAAGCTTCCACCTCCACTTTCTTGTCAAATTTCTGACTGTTCAATGGTTCTTTAAGCTTCTGTAGCTTAGGATAGTGAAATTTTTACCTTCAATGGCTGGCTGAGGATGGTGTTTGTACCAGTAAGCAGAAGTACTGATTTTGTAGTGTTTACGTATTTTCCAATGCAAATACTGTTTTACCCTATCATGGTGATTTTTATATTTATTTGGTGTCAGGATAGGACATCCCGAGATGAGATGGTCTATTGTTTCGTCAAATGTGTCACAGAGATATCTTGCAATTAAGAAAGAAACTACCCTTTAAATGACAAAAATCTTCCCAGTTTTTTAGTTTCTCTGCTTTAACAGAACTTTTCCCACAGTTGTTTTGTGAAGTTTTCCTTCCATCGCACTGATGTTTTTGGATTGAGTTTGTTTTGTAGAGAGAGAGAGAGAGCTTCTTAGTGTACATCCATGTTTATTATTATTATCATTATTATTATTATTATTATATTAAAAGCAGCGAGCTGGCAGAATCATTAGCACACTGGGAGAAATGCCTAGTGGTATTTCTAAGTTCAAATTCCGCCAAGGTTAACTTTGCCTTTCATCCTTTCAGAGTCAATAAATTAAATACCAGTGAAACACTGGGGTCGATATAATCAACTAGTCCCCACCCCACAAATTTGAGGCCTTGTGCCTCAAGTAGAAAGGATTATTATTATTATTGTTGGTTGTTGTTATTATTATTATTATTATTATTATTATAAAGGCAGCAAGCTGACAGAATCGTGAGCACGCTGGGAGAAATGCTTAGCGGTATTTCATCTCATGCTACATTCTGAGTTCAAATTCTGCCAAGGTCACCTTTGCCTTTCATCCTTTCGGGGTCAATGAAATAAGTACCAGTTACGCACTAGGGTTGATATAATTGTCTTATCCCCCTCCCCCAAAATTTCAAGTTTGGGGCCTATAGTAGAAAGGATTATTATTATTATTGAGGCAGCAAACTGGCAGACTTGTTAACACAGCAGGCAAAATGCTTAGTGGTATTTCGTCCATCTTTATGTTCTGAGTTCAAATTCCTCCAAGGTCAACTTTGCCTTTATCCTTTCTCTAGGAATTAAATAATTACCAGTTGAGACATGGAGTTGATCTAATCAACTAACCCCTGCCCCCAGAAATTGCTGGCCTTGTGTCAAAATTTGAAACCATTATTATTATTTCAATTTTAATAATTATCAAAGTGGTAACGACCAAGGCGTTTGGCATTATGTTGTGCTTGAGAAGAAGACCCATCAAGCCAAGCAAAATCACAGTCATGACAGATACCAGTGTCACGCAAATGGCACCTGTGCCGGTGGCACATAAAAGCACCCATTACACTCTCAGAGTGGTTGGCATTAGGAAGGGCATCCAACTGTAGAAAACCATGCCGAATCAGACTGGAGCTTGGTGCTTACTTTTACATGCCTTCCACCATGCCAGCCCACTCAAACCACCCAACCCATGCTAGCATGGACAACGGATGTTAAATGATGATGACATATTCAGCTTTCTCTTTTCTTTTGTAGGTCAAAATCCTGGCTCATGATATCCAAAGTCTTTCTTATGCAATTATTACATTAAGCCAGTTGTTCAATTTATACAAAACAGAATCAGGCATCAGTATCCCATTATTAGAAGTAAGTTTTTGCTTTTTGTTCTTTTCACAGTAAAATTTTGGCACGATCTGTGAGTGCTAAAATATTGTTGTTTTGTTTTCAAGGAACCAAGTTTATGTCACCAATTTGCCAATGAACATAGTTGTTTACTATGAATTAATTGTTTCTTTATCGTTTTAGTTAATTGCTCGTATCTGTGTGAGTCCCCTACTTGCATGTGCCCCATTTGCTGATTTCTATTGTCTCTGGTATATACTTACTGCCCCCACCCCACTCAGTCAAGTGGGCTTGTCTTGTGAGTTACTTGGTGACCCCAATAATGCCAATTCCATGAAAAAGGGACCCAGTATACACTGTAAAGTGTTTGGCATTAGGATGGGCATCCAGTAATAGGAACTATGTAAAAGCAAGCATTGAAGACTAACACAGCCCCCTGGTTCATCAGATCCTATTTAATTGTCCGACCCATGTCAGCATGGAAGCTGGACATTTAATGATGATGATAGTTATGATTATGACATACAGGTAAATAGAAACTAGAGAGTGATGGTCAGTTACTTAATTATCCCTTCTGAAATGTGTAGTTTATTAACTATTGATTTCTTGTATTCTAACAAGCAAGGTGGTATTTATGCAGTTACTCAGCCTGCTAGAAACTACTACCCACAGCTCCTTGAAGCTATATCCTACTTAAAAGAAAGAAGGGCATATCATATGTTTCAAAATTATAGAAAGTCAAAACGATTTGGGTCAGAATGGCTTTGATCATTGGCCTGATTTATCATAGATGATGCGGGGTAAACAACAACAACCAGAGCAACAGCAGCAATATCCTGTGTCGAATTTCAGTACATAGATAGATATAATTCTCCATGTACTAAGTAGATTAACATTAACTTAACTATTGTTATTTCATACAGATAGCATCTAAAAGTAATTCATTTTTTTCTCTGTTCCCCTGCCAACAAGTGTGTTTTCATGCATTTACTTAGAGATTTTCTTATAACTTCTGCACTGAAGAGGTCATAATTATTTGAAACACAGGGCATTTGTTTTTGATTACAGTCAGTTAATCAAGTCAAGCAACTTCCATCCCAGAAATCCCAGTTGAGAGATGAAGCATGAATGTCTGGTGTGTGTTTTAGTCACATTGGTCTTTCACTAGTTAAAATAACACTTCTGCTCATGCCATGACTACAGACGATAGCAGCAGTTTGCTAACAACTGAACTAGTTGAACCTGATGGTTAACAGTTTGTTGTCTGTTCATCCACTCAGCATCAGTGATATTCGCCATTGATTTAGTATGTTCATCTGCCAAAATAATTCACTTCCACCATGCTGCATCCCATGATTTCAACATACCCTGGCTTAAGTGGTTACATGCTATTTAAGTTATAGTTGAGACCTAGACAGATGCTACTACTCCAAGTCAGAGCAGACTTAGAAACAATAGTGGCTGAGAAGTGGTCACACTCCTCAAAACCTTACAACTCCCAAACTAAAGCCCGACTACCAAATGCAGTTTAAATTCATACCCAGGACAGAATGGTGAAACAAACCCAGTCCCAGATTTGCTACCATTAATGTTTATTTTCATTTTATATAGAAAATCTTAATTCACAGATGCAGTTAATTTATTCCTCGTAAAAAAAAAAACAGCAATATCACATATTATGAAGGGAAGTATTCCAACATGGTCATAGCCTCTATGGCTAAAACAAACTAATCAGTATATGTTATTGCCCTGAATATTGTCATTTTCTTTGCTTAGATTACAGATTCACCATCGCTGCCTTACAGAGGAGTTCTACTTGATGTATCTAAAGGACGTGTACCTAATATAGTAAGTTTCAATTCATCTCTCTCTCTCCCTCTTTAATTATGTAACTGAATATATTACATGACCAACCAGACTATCAGATGTCATTACATGTCACTGAGCATCATCCTGCTAGTGCATCTCAGCAGAGACAAAGAAACCAACAATAATAGCACAGGCAGGTATTGAAGCTTCTGCATAGTCACTTAAGATGGTAAAAATAAGACAGCCAAATGTCTTTAAAAAAGACACACACTGCCTAGGGTTGACCTGGGGTTAAATAACAATAAAATATATTATCACAACCATTTCTAACTAGAGTACAGCACCCGAGTACAGACAGTTGAATTGACTCCTATACGTGACTGGTACTTTAATTTATCTACTCTGAAATGATTAAAGGTAAAGTTGACTTGGGAAGTTTTGAACCAAGAATACCAAGAGATCTTGGGCATCATGGCATGGCATTAAGTTCACCATTCTGTCAATGTCAAATACCAAAGAAGCAAATAGTTCTTTTTTTCTTTTTTCTTTTTTTTTTTTTTATTATTTTGGTTTGTTTTAAAGAAATGATTTGTTTATTCTGCTGAATTATTTAGTCCCTCTCCCCCCCCCCAAAAAAAAATTAGACAGCTTTGTACAATATGTTCTTTTGTCTGTTACAGGAAACTCTGAAAAACATGCTTGACAATATTGCTTTCATGAAGTTTAATCAGGTACCATGAATTATTCATTTTCATAAACTTTTTCTTGTTTCTGTTTATCTTGCATGCCAAAATTTCCTGACATTGCTTCAATTTTTCATCTATTTGCACATTTAATTGATTGATTGATATTTCTTAAAGATTATAGGAACAGGTTTATATTTTGTTGTTGTTGGCATTGGCGGCATCTCAGTTCCATAACATCTGAGTCCTGCATCTCCATCCAGACACCATGCATTCAGTTTCTATATTTTCCTATCAGCTTCCCTTCACCATCAATGGGTCTGCTCACAAAATAACATTCCACTAGACTACTCGTGACCCGTTGGGTCACCAGGAAAGTCTGAGTTTCCCAGCAACAGAGTTTTGTTTTGTGAGTTTCTTTTTTTCCCCCATGTTATTTCACATGCTTTCAACAAATATGACATCAAAAACCACGCATAACCAGCTCCTTTCCCCAGAAAAGGAAAGATTTGGCTGCTATTTCTTGCACACCCTGCTACAACGTAGCAGGTATTTCAGGTCGTTTATCACAAATAGCTGTTACATAGTAGCAGGGCGTGCTAGAAATAGCAGCCAAATTTTTGGAGGGGGAGATATGTTGAATGCACTCGAAAGAAACCAATGGAAAAAGACTATTTCACATTAAGGTTATGAACAGGTCTTTTTCAAAATATTTACCATATTTTTAAAGTCATTTTCACTTAAAAATATTTTGCCTATCATAATGTCTAATGAATGAAGTTATTTTCGGAATATTTTCCCATTATTATTTATACCCCAAAACCCCGAATATCTCAATAAATACTGGTCCGATTTACGCGAAACTTGTTTTATTCCATTCATATTCACATTTCAGGAGCATTTTACTTTCAAAATATTTTCCCATTATGCACCAGTTTGGCTGTGTAACATTGCAAGCAAGCAAGCAAGATTGAACTTCACTTTTAAGAGTATATAGATGGCAGCTATATTTATTGCTTTAGACAATCTTGTTCTGGCAGCTGTATAGTGATTATAGTGATAACTGGGCCTGTGCTGTTCACCCACGGGACACTTGCCAGTTGAGAGTCCATCACCTGAAGTTTTATTGTTATTTAGGCTGTTGTTTGTATAATTCTTTTATTCATTAATCTCATACTGAGGAAAGTGGTAAGGTGTCATGGCCATCAGTATTTTTATCAAAATACCATTTACCTGAAAAGACTCAAAGGGGCCTCTCTACCCTTAAAAGAATAAGTGAGCTACAAGTAGTAGTAGTAGTAGTAGTAGTGCTACTGTTGTTGCTTTCTCTTCCATATTTCATTTTCTCTTCAGATACATTTGTACACTCGATTCCGGTATCAGACCAGTTCAACATGGCAGTTGTGCTACAGCTGTAGGTGTGTATCCACTATAATAATACTCTTGTGTATTTCTCCGTCACAACATATGAATGAGAAAGGAAGGGGTGATGGCAAATTTGGTAGTGGGATGATGGAAGTTCTACGGTGAAACAAAAATCAAACAGCGTTTCAACTTTGTGTGAGTATGTGTGTGTGTGTATGTAAAAGGAAGTTGTGTGTGTGTATGTGCATGCAATGGAAGTAGGATGGTGGACATTCAAAACTGAACAGAAACATCAAACAGCATTTCAACTCTGTGTGAGTATTTGTGTGTGCATGTACAAGGGAAGTATGTGAATGTTTGTATCTGTGATAATTTTGCATCTGATATATATAATACAATTAGCTATCATTTTTGACGGCATGGGGCCAGCTAGTATAATATAATAACCTTTACAACATCCCCCCACCATCTTACATGCTTCTACCAAACACAATATGAACCAATGAGAGAGCCTCTTTTTGGTTGCCAAACTTGCTAGAAATAGCAGCCAAACCTCGTTATGACTACACCATAGTAATCTTAAGAGAGGAACATCGAATAATGCAAATTTGAATGCCCACTGACTGAACAAAAGACAGTAATGGCCCCAGTTTAAATGTCTTTGATCACATGTCTGCTTAATTAGGACTGACCTGGAATGTAACAACTAGAACGAACAGGTTCGATCTTGAATCCCTTTTAAGATAACAAGTTCTTAGTACTTCGCAATATTTATTCTGACTTTTCGCATTGTGGTTTCAAATCCCACCTAGATCAACTTTGCCTTTCATTCCTTCAGAGTTGATAAGAAAGAAGTACAAGTTGAGTGCTGTGTGGCAGAAATGTAAGAATATCAGACTAGATGTCTTGTTCTATTTGTTAAGCTTCTTTTGCAGTCAGTGTTCAAATCCTGCCATGGTGCTCTTGCATGGTAGATTTAATCAATCACTTGGTTTAGCACAACCAGTTTATAACCTTGGGTGCTTTTAGTAGAGTCAACTTTGCTGCAAGCACTCAGGACTGGTCTCCTGTTCATGGATACCTTCTTCCTTCCCTCCTAGCAGCTTCAGAAACCCTGTACAGCGTTATGGGTACTGCTTTCTCTTTTGATAACTGGCAATCTGTCAGTTACAATGGTGAGTGTTCCAGTTGATCCAATCAAGAAACCATCCTGCTCATAAAATTAACATTCAAATAGCTGAGCATGTCACAGACACACATACCCTTAATGTAGTTCTCAGGATGATTCTGCATAGCACAGAATGTGGCCAAGCTGACCCTTTGAATTGCAGGTACAACTCATTTTTGCCAATTTAGTAGGCTTGAGCAACATGAAATAAAGTGTCTTGCTCAAGGACACAATGTACTGCAGGGAATTAAGCTCATGAATACTCTAACCACAAAGCCACAGCTGTGTGGTAAGTAGCTTGCTTACCAACCACATGGTTCCGGGTTCAATCCCACTGCATGTCATCTTGGGCAAGTGTCTTCTACTATAGCCTCGGGCCGACCAAAGCCTTGTAAGTGGATTTGGTAGACGGAAACTGAAAGAAGCCCCTCATATATATGTATATGTATATATATGTATGTGTTTGTGTGTCTCTGTTTGTCCCCCCAATGTCGCTTGACAACTGATGCTGGTGTGTTTACGTCCCCGTAACTTAGCAGTTCGGCAAAAGAGCCTGATAGAATAAGTACTAGGCTTCCAAAGAATAAGTCCTGGGGTCGATTTGCTCGACTAAAGGTGGTGCTCCAGCATGGCCACAGTCAAAAAGACTGAAACAAGTAAAAGAGTAAAAAGAGTATATACTTTGTTAAATATATCTACTGAAGCAGATTTAGAATAACTCTGCCTTCGATTTCTGATTTACTCTCTGCAACTACTATATTTTCTGGCACACAGGTCAAATTTTGCAGACCAAAATTTACAGCCAAAAAAGAAGGTTGGTCAACACAGCATTGGAAGACCAAAATTTCTATATGAAATGCAGCAGGATGAGAAAGATAGTGATGATGTTTGAAAGTTTACACTACATGCTTATACCTTATACTATGTCAACATGTATGCCAGAAAATACAGTATGAAAAGTGAAACATAAGAATGCTACAAACCACCATTAACTTGCTCTTTGTTGTTCACGTTTGGCTTGTGACTTTGATTTGAGACCCTGCGTTGAAAATGAATTAATTACATTGTTGTTGTTGGCACTCCGTCGCTTACGATGTCGAGGGTTCCAGTTGATCTGATCAACGGAACAGCCTGCTCGTGAAATTAACGTGCAAGTGGCTGAGCACTCCACAGACACGTGTACCCTTAACGTAGTTCTCGGGGATATTCAGCGTGACACAGTGTGACAAGGCTGGCTCTTTGAAATACAGGTACAACAGAAATAGGAAGTAAGAGTGAGAGAAAGTTGTGGTGAAAGAGTACAGCAAGGTTCGCCACCATCCCCTGCCAGACCCTCGTGGAGCTTCTTTAGGTGTTTTCGCTCAATAAACACTCACAACGCCTGGTCTGGGAATCGAAACCGCGATCCTATGACCATGCGTCCGCTGCCCTAACCACTGGGCCATTGCACCTCCACTAATTACATTGCAACCATACAAGGACATACAAAAACTACCATATTCACTATTTTTGTTTATTTTGTTGGGTGCCAGAATTTTTGTTTTCAGCACTGTGACCTGGTTACTGACAGTTTTACTGCAGATGTGCAATGTAATTTTGACTCTTCACAATAAATAAATTAAAAATGAATTCAGCAGTTTTTAGTGTGCTTCTAGACAGCTAAAATGGCTCTTTCATGCTGTAATTGCTTATAACTCTTGCTTTGCAATTTGAGAGGAAAAAAAACAAATTGTAAAAGCTGAGAACATTTAAAACTTACAAAAAGCTGGTTTAACCTATTAGTATTCTGATTACTCTGTCAAGTATAATGCTAATTTATTCAGCTCATTTTGAATTAATTATGCATTATTCCATGGCATCAACAGTTTGATGATGTTATTGTTTATTTTTAGAATGACATTGTAGTGTAGGTCCGAGAAGGCAATTTAAACATAAAACAGAATATTTGGACTAGATGTGGCCAGTTTAAATGCTAATGGGTTAAATATATGACTGCAACCAATTCAATGTACAGACCACTCCTACAGTTATGGGAATGGACTAGATACAAACACTGTGAAGGTCATAATTGTAAATTAGGTACAAGATCAGTAATTTGGAATGGGGTTAGTTGATAACATTAACCTTAGTGCTTTATTTTCTCAATTCAGAAGGATAAAAGATAACATTGGATTCGGTAGGATTTGAACTTAGAAATTAGAGTCAAAAGAAATACTGCAAGGTATTTTTCTTGACACTCTAATGATTCTACCAGCTCAGTGGGGATAGCAATAGTAGTAGTAGTAGTAGTAAATTTCTGTTTTGCTTATACTTTTGAGTCTTTCCTTCAGTAAGATGTTGTACATAATATCAATGTTTATAACATGAATTGTTACCTATTGCAGTGAGCTGTTGGAGATTGATAAGTTCTGCATGGATCGAGGCATGCAATTGATTCCAGCAGTTGATGTTCATCCGTCTGTCCAATTTGAAGATTTGCCATTCTTGCAATGTGTATTTTATGACTACATCTCACATTTTACTAATTCAGAGTAAGTAACCACATTTCATTAATGTTTACACATTTGTTTAATTGTTTTATGTTCATAGCTCTGATGAAATTAATCAAATTATTCTTATTCTCAGCTGTCAAAGATTTTGTGATTTCTCCATATACTATATATTCTTAATGAGACTGAATATAGGTTTATTAAATATATTTTGAATGTTTTCTATGTATACATATATTCATATTATAACAACAGTATGATATACATGTGTGTGTGTGTGTGTGTGTGTGTATATACACACATTTGTGGGTGTCTGGTATAACATGTTGCACTGTCCATTTCAGGACAGTGTCAGTGGTGACTAAGCCATCAGTCTCGAGTTCACTCCTGAGGAATGTTTGAGGAATCCCAACAGTTCTAAAAGTAAGAACTGTTAAAATGGAAGCACAAGTTGTCGTTGCCATTCAGACACTAAAAGAAAGCATGAAGGCAAATCCACCATGATAGTCTGCAGCACTGGCATCTCTCTGTTATTGGACAGGACTTCTATCATCTCAGTGCAGTTGTACTGTGGATAGAGAGGCCTTAAAGTCCAGGCATTGTGGAAATCAAACTCACAACTCTTTCTCTGCTCTGATCAAACTTGCTAGCAAATGACCATTGGGTTTCAATTCATCTGCCAAAGTCTAATGGTGATCATGTTCAGTTACAACTAGATACTTTGGCATTGGAAGGTGTGAAGGTTGTCTTTAAGATGAATTGGGGAGAACACCTGAATTTGGCGGCTGCTTTCATGATGGAGTAAACATATTTAAAGAAGGTGCTCCCACTCCACACTAAAGATGGATCTAGAAAGGATGGTCTAAAATCATCTTGTGCCTACCTCCTATAACTGGATAAACATATTTGGTAGGTTATCCATTTTGTTATCACAACCATTCAAAAGATTGATCTGTTCCTTTACTCACTTTAACATGGAGCATTCAAACTCTGCAAGACAAGAGAATCATCAACAGACAGGAACACTGAACTGCTCTGTTTGCCCAACAGCTGACAAGGTTCACCCTTGATGTCACTGCAATTGCTGAAACCAGACTAGCAAACAAAGTTTAAATAGCAGAAATTTGTCTCAGTTATACTTTCTTCTGGAAAGATATATCTCAAGAGGAATGACATATCAATGGAGTGGAATTTATAAAAAGGCAAAAAAACAAACCTCTTTAAATTACTATAATTGGCAAACTAGTTTTATCACTCACCTCTCAGCATCTTGTCCAACTTCTACCCCCTTGAAGTTGACATCACCAAACAACAGCAAATAGCCTACAAATCCTTTGGACATTTCTCACAAAGTATCTCTCAGTCATAACTTGAGATATGAAGCAAAAGTTATTATTTATTGGGCTTTTGTGCTCTTCAGATGTTTCTGTTGTGAGACATGGACAGTGTATAAACACTCAACACTATGACATAAGTGATTTCATCTAGCAAAGTTACGACTGATCCCAAGCATCAAATGGGATGACTGTCACAAACAACACTATACTGACTAGAACAAAATTAATGAGAAACTTAACCATCACTGGAGAACATTCACTTCAATGGTTCAGGCATGTATAAAGGATGCCATACACAAGTATCCCAAACAAATGATCCTTTACTCTGAAATTATTGAAGGTCACTGCTCAATGAGTGCATCAAGATCAGTCTTTTATTTTAATATCGAACCTAACAACTGGGAAAAGGTTGCTGAAGGCTATAAGAACTGGAGACAAGCATGTGGAAAAGGAGCTATTGCTGCAGGTCACATTTATGTAAAGAAGCTGAAGAGCCAGAAGAAGAGAAAGAGTTCAATGATGACTTCTGAGACAAGGACTATCTTTGATGATTTAGTAACTGATTATTGATCTCAAGATAAAAGGGGAAGCATCAACAACATGAATGAAAAGACCTTGAAAATATCATCAACAGTGAGGAAATGCAAGGTATATTTAACAATGTATGCATTATGTGTACATGTGTGTGTGTGTATATTTATATAATGCTTCTCTTTATATATATATATATATACTAGCAGAGGCACCCGGCGTTGCTCGGGAATGAAATTGTTGCTTATATACTTGAAGAAAAAAAAGCAAAATATGCTGCATAGAAATTTGAGGACATTCTGTAGATGGACTCTCAGATGAATGATGGCTGGGCGCCTCTCATGAATGGGGAAAATTGAAGATGTGCCAAAAAGCCTCATTGGTACTTGGAAACTTTTACGAAAATTAAAATGGGGATTAAATGAAAAAAATGATTTACGTGAATATCCTCAGAAGAGTAATTGAAATAAATGGCGATTGTGGAACCCCCCCACGCACGCGCGCATACACACGTGTGTCTTTGTAAATATGTTTGTATACATTTATGTATGTGTGTGTTTGTAAGAGACAGAGTGTGAGTGAGAGAGAGAGGTTTGTTGTCATGTATACGTACATTCATAAATATGCATACATCTTTGGATGTATGCATATGACAACACAGCCCTTGACTCACTCACACTCTGTCTCTTACAAACACGCATGTGCGCGCATACACACGTGTGTCTTTGTAAATATGTTTGTATACATTTATGTATGTGTGTGTTTGTAAGATACAGAGTGTGAGTGAGTCAAGGGGTATGTGTGTGCGTGTGTATGTGTGTGAGACAGAGTGAGAGAGCGGTGTGTATGTAGTATTTACTCTATCTCTCTCTCATACACACAAACACACAAAATAGAGAGTGAAGCTTTTTGCGGTTGTTACGTCAATACCGGAAGTTGACATTGAGGAACCTTTTTAAAGAAATGAATCTTAAATATAAAGCAATATTATTTATTTTTAATTAAAAAAATCAAATGAAGAGCCTAAGATTTATCCGAGGTCAAATTATTCATGCATTACAAGTATGGAAGCATTTGGTGAAGTCGATTTCACGTGAAAAGCGATTACACACACATCTCTGTTTTATATATAGTATAGATGTATGTGTGTGTAGGGAAGGCATTAGCAGTGACAAGTATATTACACAAATGTAATTCTTTTTCCCAAAGAATTTTTACTTCTTATTTAAGGTTGATGAAGCTATAGGATGTTATTCAGGCACTCATCTATGAGTCCACTGCATCTTATAGAAGAAACAGCTGTAAGCTAATGAATTTCATAACATAACTGTTTTTTTTTTTCTTTGTCATCTTATTTTCTTATTAACATTCTATACTTGCCTAACACTTCATTCTGTAGCATACATATATTGAGTTCTACACCAGATTATTAGTCACGCAATGCCTAAGTGAAATCATTTACATATATATATATAGTTTTAGGGAAAAGAACCAAGGTTCATGAACTCATCGATGAAAATCCACTGTCACATATATATGTATATATATATATATATATATATATATATATATATATATATATATATATACATCTACATACATACATACAGGGTATGGTGAATAAACTGTCATCTAAATTACGCAAAAACCAAAATAACGCTGACATCTCATTTTAACAATTATATTTACCAAAATTACATAAAAATATCTTGAAATACTAAAGAGTAAATCTATTCAATAAAATAGCCATTGGCTTCAACCACAGCCTCCAGATGACTTTGGAATCTCCTGCAACTCCTCTAGACAGTCTTCTTGTTTAAGTTGGTGAATGCTGCCATAACCTTTACCTTCTTTGGTATTACAAGTAGTTTTGTTGGTCTCTCACTCAACTGCACCCCACACATAATAATCAAGGGGTTTGCAGTCTGGAGAGTTAGGTGGCCAGATGTTAGAGGTGATGTGGTCACAGAAATTGTCTGACAGCCATGACTGGGCTCTCTTGCTGGTGTAGCATGGTGCAGAGTCCTGTTGCCAGACATGGGGTCTTCCAGCAGCCACCCTCTTGATCCAGGGCAGCACTACCTCCTCCAGGCACTTGATGTAGGCCTCTGTGTTGAGTCTGAGGCCATGTGGGAAAATGAATGGAGGCATAACATCGCTATTACTAGTGATCACTCCAAACACCATGATGTTGACTTGATTTTTATCACTCTTGGTACATGTCTTGAGGACACAGCAAGCCAACAATTGTTCTATGTGTTCACCATTTGATCCTAGCAGAAGTTTTTCTCGTCTGAGAAAAACAAAACATGTTAGGTTGGCAGGGATGCTTGAGTTTGTTCAAAATCTTCATAGCACAGTCTTTCCTCTTATCTTTAGTGACTTGGAATAAAAATTGACTCTTTCTCATCTTGTATGAGGAATACCAAATGTCTTCAAGCACTGTCTGCCTGATAAGAAACTCAGACACTCCCATGTCCCTGGTGATGGATCTGATTGACTTGGAGGAATCATTGTCAATCATGGCCTGAATCTCACCAACAAATTCAGGATTTCCTTTCTTATCAGAAGGATCAGAGTGAGTTTTCCAAGCTGCCATACCTTCATCATTACCGTTCCATACCTTCATCATCGCCAACTCTTTCCAAATCCTCTGTGTTGTCCTCATATTGACACTCAAACACTGAAATGTTCATATTGGAGCTTCTGGCACGAATGCCAAGCAGTACAGCATGTCATTTCCAAATTTCTGGCAGAGTGAATTGCATCATGGCACTCTTTTTCTCATAGATGGTGCCCAACTGACCCTACTATACTGTGTAGTTGACAAAATCAAAAATAATGCACATGTGCAAAATTAAAAATATAAAATGGTGACAATTTACCCATCGCACCCTGTATATATACGGAGAGAGAGAGAAAGAGAAAAAGAGCGTAATGAAATGGATTTAACATAACGTTTGTAATCTTTATCTCATCTACAGCTTTATTAATGTAGGATCCCGTCTTACTAGTTTTCTCTTGGAATATCCTGATGATGACACTTTGAGCATTGCAGATGCTAGCAAATTTCTTCCAATAAAAGACAAGACTTTGTTGATAAGTGGCTCAACTCTCCATGATGTAAAACAACATTTGATACAACGACTACCACCACACTTAATGTTTGGTGAGTATGGAACACAGGTAAGACAGCTAAGTGGATTTTATTTAGTTTCATTCATCCCCTATGAGTTGACAGAGACAGTTGAGTGCCAGGGTAAATATTTCAGTATTGGCCCCTTATATTCGCAGTTCAGATCCTTTTAAGGTAGATTCATCTCTCTATCACACAAGAGTTGATAAACTGTGTACCAGTCATACACTGGTACAGTTCAATTGTATGTCAGGTTTTATTTTATTTAATAATGCATTTTGTGAACAATAATGTCATTGGTGGCAGGTTTCCATTTGGTCTATCATTATTCATTATATTTGCAATGTTGTGTAACAAGGATCATCTTTATCTTTTACTTGTTTCAGTCATTAGACTGTGGCCATGCTGGGACTCCACCTTGAGAAAATTTTAGTCTATCTAATTGACACCAAGATTTATATAAAATATTTTTTGGTTTTTTCCAAGCCTGGTACTTTATCATATTGGTCGCATTTACCGAACTGCTAAGTTACATAGACATAAACACACTAACACTGGTCGTCAAGCAGTGGTGGGGAACAAACACTGGCACAAAGACACCCACATACATACACACATACCTTATACAGATTCTCTGTCATTGCCTTTATGTGATTCAACCTCCTGAGATGAGCCTTCACCACATCTCATGTCATCTTCAATCTTCTTCTTGAACAAGGCATCACATGATAAGAGATCAAACCAATTGAAATGTTGTATAGATGTAAATATTGCTATCAAATTTTGGCACAAGGCCAGCAATTTCAGGGAAGGGTTAATTTGATTAGATCAACCCCAGTGCTTATTTCATCGACCCCAAGTACTTATTTCATTGACCCCCCCCCCAAAAAAAAGGATGAATGGCAAAGTAGACCTCGAACATAAAGACAGACTAAATGACACTAAGTATTTTATTTGGCGTGCTAAGGATTCTGCCAGCTCACCTCCTTGTATACATGTAAATATTGGAAATTATTTCATCTATAAAGCTGATATAAAATTCCCCAAAATTATATTTGTGTTCTTGTTTAAGTTTTACAACATGAAAATTAATTTCTTCTGGGTAATAAACAACAACAAAAAAAGCAATTGTTTTCTTCTTTCATAGGCCACCCATAATTTTGTGCCCCACTGCAAGCGCCTTTCTGAATATGGGTAAGTTCTATATTCATATAATTTTTACCTTTGTTGTTCTGGCATCTCACAGGTTTGGGATGTCACAAATTTCTGTATAAATTAAACACAAATTAATAATTGTGATCAGCTTGTGGTCTATCAACAATGCATTGGTTGGTTCAAATGTCACATCTTTGCTGTCTCTTCTCTAGACACACACATCATAACAGTTTGCTACTATTTTAACCTTCTACTTAAAGTTTTTCGTTTTCCATTTAGTAATAATTAAACAAGAAATATCAAACGCAGCAGTTTTTCTTTTTCTCTATTCACCTAAGGTTACTTTCATTATTTTTCTTCATTTTTATTTAAATAACAAATTTCGTTATTAGCATTGTCATATCAGTGAAAACTGGGTCTTTTGACTCACTTGTGCCACAATCTTCACAATAGCACATACACACACAGATAAACATGAATGTAGATATATATCACCATTTTAAGTCTACTTTAACATACTGGCATGGGTTACACAGTCTTGCTAAGGCAGTTTTGAGTTGGGTAGATATACTGTGCATGACATGGTTTTTTGCCTTCCTGAAAATTGTTAATAACAAGAACAATATATATATATATATATATATATATATATAGGGTGTGATGGGTAAATTGTCACCATTTTATATTTTTAATTTCATGCGTACGCATCATTTGTTTTCGATTTTGTCGACTATACAGTATAGTAGGGTCAGTTGGGCACCATGATGCAATTCACTCTGCTAGAAATTTGAAAACAATGTAATGTACTGTTTGGCATTCATACCAGAACCCCCAATACAAACATTTCAGAGTGTTTGAGTGTCAGTCTCAGGATATGTACTGAGAGTGAAAAAAATCAAACATCCAGTCAACATCATGGTGTTTGGAGTGATCGCTAGTGATGGGACATTATGCTGCCATTCATCTTCCCACATGGCCTCAGACTCAACACGGAGGCCCACATCGGGTGCCTGGAGGAGGTAGTGCTGCCATGGGTCAAGAGAGTGGTTGCTGGAAGACCCTATGTCTGACAACAGGACTCTGCACCGTGCCACACAAGCAGGAGAACCCAGTTATGGCTATCAGACAATTTCTGCCACCACATCACTCCTAACATCTGGCCACCTAATTTCCCAGACTACAACCTCCTTGATTATTATGTGTGGGTGCAGTTGAATTAGACATCAACAAAACTCCTTGCAACACCAAAGATGAACTGAAAGCAAGGATTATGGTAGCATTCACCAACTTAAACAAGAAGACTGTCCAGAAGAGTTGTCTGGAGGGCCTGGTTGAGACCATTGGCAGTTTTATTGAATAAATTTACTCTTCAGCATTTCAAGATATTTTTATGTAATTTTGGTAAATATATCTGTTAAAATGAGATGTCAGTGTTTTTTTCATTTTTGCATAACTTAGACGACAGTTTATTCACTGCACCTTGTATATATATATATATATATATATATATATATATATGTGTGTGTGTGTGTGTGTGTGTCAAATGATGAAAGTGAGTGCTCAACACACATTTTGACAGAATTTCTTTATTAATGAATTAAGGCTACCATTGGTTTCATGTTAAGAAAAATAGGAAAATATCTTAATAACCTAACAAATTTTCAAGCTAATCACATGGAGGCACAGTGAATCAAGGGGAGCTACTCCTGGATGACATCTTTTGAGTGGTTATCTCTTTTGGATTTGACTTTTGGGGAAACAGTCATATGGTGAATTTGTTTGCGTTATTTTATATTATATTCTAGGTGTATCTGATGTTCGTATGCTTGTGTGCTGAGAAGGTTCATCATGAGGGAATATTTCTTCTGTGTGTGAAGTTCATGTGTTATGTATATTAAAATTTCACGTTCAGGAAAGGGGCTATCCTAATGGGATTAGTGGTGCAGGTGGTGGTTCCTCTTTGAAGTGTTTGAGTGTGAAATATTGCTTGTGTATGCAGGTATGCAAGGAGAGGAGATTTTATCCCTAATATTTATGATGTTATATATATATATATATATATATATATATATATATATATATACGTATATAGGCGTAGGAGTGGCTGTGTGGTATGTAGCTTGCTTACGAACCACATGGTTCTGGGTTCAGTCCCACTGCGTGGCACCTTGGGAAAGTGTCCTCTACTATAGCCTCGGGCTGACCAATACCTTGTAAGTGGATTTGGTAGATGGAAACTGAAAGACCTATGTCCTTTGACCACAAAAACTTGAGTGGGCAGGAACTACTACTAAGATGGAATTCGGATGCATTTGAATGTCCGCTTTTCCATGCTTGCATAAATTGGACTTTATTTATGTGTGTGTGTGTGTGTGTGTGTGTGTGTGTGTGTTGAACCATTAATCCCTACACATTTTTTTCTTCTTCTGTTTTTCTACTCTCAACCATTTCTGTCAAAGGGCATAGGCTCAAATTGTCAAAGACTTTTCCCTTCTTCCCAAGCAGCAAACTACACCTGCTTGTTGTTTCCTCACCAGTTTTTATTTGTTTTCTGTAAATTTGAACTATATATATATATATATATATATATATTTAAGTACATATATATATATACATAAGTGTGTGTGTGTGTACACATTGGACTTAAAGTCACAAGCATATACATTTTCCAATTCCATTTTGATTTTAGGTTTGGTTTCTTCATCTGTCCAGGCACTGCAGCCTGGAACAGTCTGGCTGGCTTCCCAGAGGCAGCTGTTGCCAATATATTTAATGCTGCAAAGTGTGCCTCAAGCCAGTCAGGCCTTGGTCTATTGGTATGCCATTGGTCTGGTAGCAGCTTCCTCACTCACTCGCCATTTTGTTGGCCTGGTTTTGTCGTCACTGCTGGCCTCGCCTGGAACAAGGATATACACTGGGTAAGTTAATAGTAATATAAGACACATCTAACACCCTTTTTTTTATCTTCTCCATATATTCTGATTCTTACTACCTAGAAATTTTAGAGATATAGGCGCAGGAGTGGCTGTTTAGTAAGTAGCTTGCTTACCAACCACATGGCTCCGGGTTCAGTCCCACTGCGTGGCATCTTGGGCAAGTGTCTTCTACTATAGTCTCGGGCCGGCCAAAGCCTTGTGAGTGGATTTGGTAGATGGAAACTGAAAGAAGCCCATCGTGTACCCAGTTATGTATCTATATGTACATGTGGATGAACGTATATACATACATGTACATATATATGCATATACTCATATATTGTTTATATATATATATATATATATATATATATGTGTGTGTGTATGTTTGTGTGTCTGTGTTTGTTCCCTTAGCATTGCTTGACAGCCGATGCTGGTGTGTTTAATGTCCCCGTAACTTAGCAGTTCGGCAAAAGAGACTGATAGAATAAGTACTAGGCTTACAAAGAATAAGTCCCGGGGTCGATTTGCTCGACTAAAGGCGATGCTCCAGCATGGCCGCAGTCAAATGGCTGGAACAAGAAAAAGAGTAGAGAGTAATATCATAACAGCTTCTCCAAGGCATTTACTGTGGCACTTGATCTTATTTGATTTATTTTTAGCTTTGTTTTGACATCTGTTTTATTTGATTTATTGTAGATTTGTTATTGTTTAGCCCAAGATCATCCTTGATTGAACAAAACTGTTACACTGTGTAATTTTTTTTTCTTCTTTTTGTCTTTGGTTATTAAGTGTCATTTCCTATTTGCTTCTATTTAGAAATCAAAGGAAGGAAATGACTATCATTCCCTTCAAACTTTGCTTTTGTGACTGGACATCAATGTTTTGAAACTGACCTATCTTGCATTATATTTCAGAAAGATTCAGTGCTGAGTTGCTAAAGCAGAAATATCGTTACAGCAAATATTCTGCTCTATACCATAGATCTGATTGTCAATCGCTTGACCATAACCACTTGAGCATGTCCCTTAGTGGCTGACAATTTGTGCATCTCTGATCATAAGCAGGAGTAGTGGGGGAGCATCACAGCCATGTGTTGAGAGGGATTCTTTGGGGTTTGAATAAATGTAACAAAAGCAAAGTATGAAGAATTATTAGTCATTTCTCATACTTTCTTGGGTTAAGCAAATAGGAAGTAACAGTTGCTACCTAAGGACAAAACTCACGTTACACAGTGTTATCAAAGATATTCCAACAGTGATTATTCTATCTTTTTCTCAGACAAAGTGTATCAGTGTTTATATTAGTGTATTATTCCATTTTTAAGTTAGTAGGGTTTGATATAAGGGCAATTTGGCTACTTTTTGTAGTAGCTTGAATAGCTATGTAAAATCACTTTTGTTGGCTCATTAATGTAGACAAAATTAATGTAGGTTCTACCTTCTCATTTATTCTATCTCTCTGCAAGCATTTTGTGCATTGTCTCTTTAAAAACAACTATTTTGTTTTGTTTTTGGGGGGCTTTTTGCTTTACACTCTGACAAAAGTATTTTGTGTTAAATATTAGAATATTTAATTATTCTAAGTCTCTCAATGGATCAATGTTTTAAGGTGTTCATAACCTCCAGATTAAGGTGGTGGGTTGGCAGAATCATAAGAGCTTTAGATAAAATGTCTCATAGTATTTACCCTGGCTCTTGATGTTCTGAGTTCAAACCCTGCCTCGGTCATCTTCTCATTTCATCCGTCCAGTATCACTAAAATTAAGTATTAATCCAGTGTAATGCATTAGCGACCTTTTTAAACATAGTATCAAATACCATGCTGTATCTATTGTGACTTCTTGCAATCTGAATCCACCTGCAGTGACAATGGTGCTTTGTTATAGTGGCCCTTACCATTCCCTTGGACAACATACATTGCCAACCTTGATTGAATTGATCTAGATCAGTGGTTCTCAACCATTTTTTACCTATGGACCCCTTTGATTCCTATTCTACTCGGTGGAGGGAGACCCTCAACATCTAAAACTCCTGTAACATTCTTGTGACTAATTATTATTAGGAATTGTATAAAAAATTGTTTGAATATTTTGTGTATTGTAGAAGTATCACCATTTTATTATCTCTTATCTTTTACTTGTTTCAGTCATTTGACTGCAGCCATGCTGGGGCTCCACCTTGAAGTGGTTTAGTCAAACCAATCAACCCCTAGGCTTATTTTTGTTAAGCTTGGTACTTATTTCATCAGTCTCTTTTGCTGAACCACTCAGTTACAGGGACATAAACACACCAGCATCGGATCTCAAGCAGTGGTGATGGGAAGGGACAAAAACAGACATGAACACACTCACACACATACACATACAATGAGTTTCTTTCAGTTTCTGTCTACCAAATCCACTCACAAGGGTTTGGTCAGCCCAAGACTATAGTAGAAGACACTTGTCCAAGGTGCCGTGCAGTAAGACTGAACCTAAAACCATGTAGTTCAGAAGCAAGCTTCTCACTGCACAGCCATGCCTGTGCCTATTACAGATTATATGGATCTCATTCTTATTTCAGATCTCATTCTTATTTCAGGAGTTTCTTCACAGCCATCTGGCAGAACTTATGAACAAACATATATTTCGTGATGATTCTTCTGTTTTTGGACAAGTTATCATTGAGTTGGGAAGAATTGAGACCTACATCTATCGATGTTCCCAAAAGAAACCAGGTAGGAAGCTAGTTCCTGTCAAAGATAATGGTGTGTGATTTTTAGTTCCTGTTTGGTTGATGCTATTAAATTCTTATATTGAAACAAAAATATTTTATGGTGACCACAAGTGACAAATGAGTGTTAATTTGTTATTCCCTCCGTGGAAGGGAAAAGCAGCATTATGAAGTCTTGATGTGTTGTCAACTCACTGTTTTCATCAATACAGTGTCACCAATTGTATTAAGTTTATTACATTTCTTTTTTGCTCCTTTTGCTTTTGTTATTTGTCTGCTGTTGCTCTTCTTGAAAATTGTTTAGTAATTTTATTTCTGATTCCAATACTTCTAATTATTCCCTTTTTTTCTTTTTTCTTCTTTTTTGTGCAACAGGTTTGTTAGAGCTTTGATAAAGAACTACTTGTGGTGGATAGTAGTTTTATGTAAGGGTAGTCTTACACACCCACACACTTTACTAGGATATCTGAATTTACTTTACATACTGAAAAAATAATTATTTTACTAGGATATTGAAAACAACAAATCTTACTTGTTTTTTTCTTTACAACTTCAGCAGTCCTCAAAAATTTTATTTAGCCTACTTTCTGCATTTTTTCCAATGTATCCCAAAGAGAAATATCACTGCTCTCTCTCCTTGTGTACAGTTATTCAACTATATCCATCTCCACTGCACCTTTTTTATGCCTACTATATGCTCTTTTGATGACCTCTTTATCTCTTCTTTTTTAGATGATGACCAAACCTCTCTTCCTTGTGAAAATGGCTCCACTCTTACTAGTTTCCTTATACGACCTGATGAAACAAGATTAGAAGACTTAACATCAGATATTCTACAGGTAAGGGATTAGTTTAACACTTCAGTCTTTTTATGCTGTCCTGTAGCATCAGCAACCTTTATATTATCTCAAGTCCTTACCCTCTGACTTATGTATATAGGTACATACAGTACTCGTCCTTCCTTGATATTCTCACATACCCATATACCCAGACACTAACATATCTTCTACTTAGAAATCACAAACCTACATACATATCCATTTCCTTCCTCCATAACTACCATGAAGTCTTTATAATAGCCAACAGAACTTTTCCTGTCTCTTTCTTGGTAAAGAGCCTCTGCTTGAAACACCTGTAGAGTGCCTTTCCTCATTACAACAGCATTTAATTTTAGTTATTACCACATTTCCTTTGTATTACTTGTTGCCAACACAGACCCATATCAGATTCCTGTAATTTTAGATTTTACATTCAGTCTTTATGTATTGCTGACATCATATATAGTCTTTGTCAAATCTATTTTAATTGACCTATGGCATAACAAAATCTAAAATAAGCTAAATAAGACATTTGATGAACAGTTCTTGCTGTGGCTGTACTGTCTAAGAAATAATGTTGCTTTAGTTATCTATGTACAATACTTATAGATTTTGATGTTTATATACAAGCACAGACATGGTTCTGTGGTTTAGAAGTTCACTGCTCTAACATATTGTTCCTGGTTTGATCCAGTGCATGACTTGATCGAGTCATCTTGAAGCAATATTCTGTCTTCAGGTGCCCTTCTTCACATTACACTACTGAATTGGATATTTTGTTAATGAGGGATGTAATCTAATATCGCTGTGCCCACATGGTGACAACGTAAAGACAATAACAACATACAAGAAGTTTGCTTCCCAGCCATGTGATATGGGGTTCAGTCCCATTGCAGGGTGCATTGAGCAAACACACTCTACTATAACTCCAATGTCAACCAAAGCCTTGTGAGTGGATTTGGTACATCAAGACTGAAAAAAAAACTCATTTTATATATCTTTTTATTTTTTTCTTGTTTCAGTCATTAGACTGTGACCATGCTGGGACACCAGCTTGAAGAATTTTAGCCTTATATTATTGTCAACCAAAGCCTTGTGTGGTTGGGAAGCAAACTTCTTACTATACAGTCATGCCTGCACCTATATAATTGTTCACATTTTCCCTTTTAAATAAATAGGTGTGCCTCAGCATATACAAGATTATGTTTCAATTTCGTTGTTCATTAATTGTATTCAGTTATCCACTTCTATGTATGTTATATATAGACAAATACACACACAAATAATAATTTTTGTGTCTCTTAATTCAAAACTATTTCAGTACTATAATACAATTTGTTTTCTGTTATCTCATTGAAGCGAGCCAACCGCCTTCTACGGAAGCACCAATCTGATGTAACAAGCATCCAATTGAATTGCCCACAATCAAAGGAAATCATTTCTGAGGTGCTTCTCACAACAGATATGATGATCCTGGCAGTACGGCAAGTATCATAACAGTTCATAATTTAAGAAGTGTGTCTGAGAGATCCATTTTTGTCTTGGCCTAATAGCCACTTACCTATAGTCTGAGTCGTTATTTGCATTGCTTTGTAACCCATTAATGTCTGTTGGCAGAATCATTAGAGTTTGAAAAAACTGTGTTGTAGTATGTACTCCAGCTCTTTACATTCTGAGTTCAAATCCTATCAAAGTCAGATTTGCTTTCAGAGTTGATAAAATAAAGTACCAGTCAAGTACTGGGGTCAACATAATTAGCTAAACTAACCCCACTCAAAATTGCTCTGGCTTTGAGCCTAAATTAGTGACAATTATTCTTCAAGCTTCAAATGTTATGCTCTTATGGCAGGAAAGTGGGAAAATTTTAAGTTTGGACAAGCTCTAAAGATTTTTTATTTTATGCTTAAACATTATTGCATACAAGCAATCAAGATTGGTTGGTGTTAGGAAGGGCATCCAGCTGTAAAAACCCTGCCAAAACAGATACAAAAGCATGGCACAGGATTCTGCCTGGTTAGCTCCTGTCAAAGCAGCACAGGAAGAGGACATTAAACAATGTCATCCAGTCAATTGAATAACTGGCTGCTCATACATAGAAATTGATAAAAGAGCTTTATCATTGTGTGTGTGTAAGAAAATTTTATTTTTTTGCCTCAAATATGCTTTTTACCGGATCTTTACCCTTTGAACGGCTCATCGAGAAATTAATTTTTTGTAACTAAACACTTTCAAACTTCGGACACTGGTAGAATGTGTCATATAAAACATCTTTTACTCTTAAGTGTTGTTGAGAAAAGTTTATATTTTCAAAGTTATTTCATGTTAAAGTTCTATTTCGGTAATTTCAACCAATCAATGACGTGTATTCAGCTGAATAAAATTACTGCTGTTGTTTGTCAACAACTTCTGGCATTGTATATTTCTTTGTCACTGTTATTTATGACATATTTCATCTCAGTTACATTTGTATGAATAAACAAGTGTATCTGAAGCGTGTTTACTTGGCACCACCACAATCGTTCATGCATTTCTACTGCTTTTAGTTTTTTTTTTCCTGTTTTTCAGCTACTATTTTCGGAAAGACTGTTTTTCCCCACTCACCCCTCCCCCTCCAATTTCTTCATTTCTCACTTTTTTCCGTAACTCTAACCCAAAAATCCCAACCCTAACCCCAAAACCTTAATCCTCACCCCCTAACTCTAAAACCTTAACTCTAACACCAACTCTAAAATCCTAACCCTAAAACCCTAAAGCTAAAAGCCAGTACAAACGCACGAACAATGTCATAAATAACAGAGACAAACGAAATATACACTGCCGATAGTTGTTGACAAACAACAGCAGTAATTTTATTCAGCTGAATACATGTCATTGATTGGTTGAAATTACTGAAATACGACTACTTTAACATGAAATAACTTTGAAAATATAAACCTTTCTCAACAACACTTAAGAGTAAAAGATGTTTTATATGACACATTCTATCAGTGTCCGAAGTTTGAAAGTGCTTTAGTTACAAAAAATTAATTTTCTCGATGTGCCGTTCAAAGGGAAAAGATCCTTTTTACCTTTAAGTAAGTTGAAAAGACAAAAATATTCCTATTTTTAATTATCATTATTAAGTAAGGAATATAGGGAGAACTCTGTATCATGCATTCCATGTTGCTATAGATGGGTACTATGTAAAAATACAGCTCTGCTCCAAATGATGAGAACATTGAGAAATGCTGGATAATTCAGATTGTCTTACCAACAAAACAACTATTTCCTCACTTAACAAATAATGATAGTAACAAATCAATGTAAGAGCTGTATGTGACCATCTGACATGCTGGAAATAGCAACCAAATATTCCTTAAATTGTATCCTACCAATAGTTTTGTTATGAGTCATAGCAGAACTTGCATATAGAGGCCACATCAGATTAGATTATTTTTGTCATGATAGTTTGATGGCTTAAATCAAAATCATTATCATCATCATTGTTTTTATGAACAGTTTTCATGCTGGCATGGGTTGGAGACCGAACAATCTGAGTCCTTTTATAACAAAAGCTACTACTCTCAAAGTAGTGTCCATACATGTCATTTTAGCTTACATTCTAAGGCTAAGTACCTTTCCTGTCGCCAACAGAGAGTTCACTGGGTGCATTTTCTTGTGACACCAGCACTAAAGAGGTTAGTAAGTTCTCAGCAAGACAGGACTTAATGAGCCTATAATCCTACACTTCCTTCATGTATTTGTTTCCCCATTTTACAGCGTGTACTGGGTACATTTTTAACGGTACCAGTACTAGGGAGATTGTTAAGTTCTTGATGAGACAGAGTTAAAGGGACCACTCAATCTTTATGGTAGTACATTACCTCTGCTCCCTTACCAGTCATTCTGCAGAGTGTGCAAGGGAGCTTGGAGGGAGTGCTTTCCATCAAAATCTCAACATACGGGGTGTGGAAGACATGGTGGTAGCACAGATCCACCACCATCACCTTATTGTAGTGTCTATTAATGCCTAGCAGTTGTTGCAGATTTTTTCTCCTTTTCTTTCTTGTTGTCATTCCTTTTACATAGATAAGTTGAATTTGAGAGGTTTTTACTTATTTTACTTTTTAATTTTCTTTGAATTTTTATACAAACATTTGACCAAATAAGCTACAAAATAGAAACTGAAATATGATACTAATGTTCTTGAAACTTAAAAACTAAGTTCATCTGCATTAATTTCACCTTGTTATCTTTATTTACCTATCTAAAACATTTGTGAGCACTTGCCCCCTCACACTTCTCTTCTCAAACTATCTGATAAATGAAAATATGGTGGCAAATATTAGGGAGAAAATGCAAAGTCAGCTCTGGCAGTATTTGAACTGATAAGTTGAAGCATAAAGGAGGGTTTACTATGGCAGTTGTTCTACCACCTTTAATATCCTCAATTTCCTTTGATGATCTTATCTCAGTTTACATTGCTTTCTTGTGCCTTGTATTATCATTATTATGTTTAAGGTGGCAAACTAGGAGAATCATTAGCATGCAGGGAGAAATGTTTAGCAGCATTTCGTCTGTCTTCACATTCTGAGTTTAGATTCTGCTGAGGTCAACTTTGCCTTTCAGCCTTTCAGGGTTGATAAAATAAGTACCAGTTGAGTATTGGAGTTGATGTAATCGACTTCCCCCCCCCCGCCGCTGCCCCCAAATTGCTGGCCTTGTGCCAAAATTTGAAATCATCATTATTATTATTATTATTATTATTATTATTATGTTTTTGTTTCATAATGTTTAATCAAAAGAAAAGAAATTATGCTCAATGTCTGTTAGTGGCTTTCTGAATCTGGTGACACTGTCAGAGTCGATGTGCATTTTGAACATCTGCATGTAAACGTCTGTAGGAAAAAAATCATGTGAAAGAACTTCCAGAAGGTTGATGTTCTGAAAAGTAAGAAGTATGGAGAAGTGATTAGTTCCAGGATCTGATAGGAAAGGGGGAAATGCACACTAAGGTAGTGTGACAAGAGAAAGAGTTGTACAACTGGTATACATGTAGCTAATTTTCAGGGTAGCTGAATTTAGCATGGCAGTGATAAATTAGACACAGATAGAGCAAAACAGCGTATCTGTTGAACCAGAGGTTGTACAATGAATGAGTAACAATCAACTGGAAAATCTTTTGGAAGCTGTTTGTGTATGGGATCAGTACCCCCCACCCCCCACCCCCACCCCAGCATGGTTCTTCCTAATTCAACTGCTTATAATTGTTGAAAGCTGGTGATTACTTCCCAAACAGCAATTAGTTACACATTCTATAGTTTGTAGAAGTAAAGTACCTTCATGAATATGACACTGAAATATCAAACATAGGTCTAGTTTTCAAATTCACTGTAGAAATTTTCATTTGTTTTTAAGTAGCATACATAATTCATCGAACTTCAGTTAGCCTAATTTATTCCCAGCATTATACAGTAGATTGCTTGTCAGTATTAGCCGAAACGAACATGTTTTCTATCTAGTGAGAGATTTATCTCTCATCCACCTTGAAACTAGAGCTAAGCTTCAGCAGTTATGAACCTAGTACTGTTGGCATGGCTGTGTGTTAAGAAGTTTTCTTCCCAGCCACAAGGTTCCAGGTTCAGTCCCATTGTGCAGCACATTGGTTAAGTGTCTTCTACTATAGTCCAGGCCAACCAAAGTGTTGTGAGTGGATTTAATAGACAGAAACTGAAAGAAGCCCATTGTGTGTGCGTGTGCATGCGTGTGTGTGTGTGTGTATAACATGTGTGGTGTGTGGTAGTGTCATTGCCTTGATAGTTGTAAATAAGTGTCACTGGAATACAAGTGCTGCCCTTCATTTCTGATCTTCTGTTTAAACATGTCTGGTCATGAGAAAAATTTTACCTTGGAAGCAGGTGACAGTTGGCAACAGGAAGGGTATCCAATTGTTGAAAATCTGCCCTGACAAATTCTGTCCAATCCATGTGAACATGAAACAGTGGATTTTAAAATGATGATGATGATGATGACAATGACAACAAAAACAAGTACTGTACTATGTTACATAATGTTTTCATCTGTTGTTTTATATTGTGGTAATATATTATCTTGTACTGTAACACATTTCCTGCTTGTCATTGTCTGTTAATTTCTGTTTCTCAAAACATGACAGGATTGGACGCGCTATGGTGACTGCTGGTCGCAACCCTGATCCCTTGTCTGGCTTGCGTATAGTAAATCTTGGAATCACAAACTTGACTGCTACTGGAAAAACAGATCTTGCTAACAGGTTTTTGCATGTTTTATGTACTATTTTGTTGTAGAGAATAAGGGGCCCCTATTCCGTGTGAAAGTTTGCTAATATTTTAAGGGTTGTACTCAACTGGCATAATTGTTAGAGCATGAGATGATATATCTTGTGATGTTTAGGTTCTGGGTTCATATTGTACTGATGTTAACTTTGCTTTTATCTTACTGGGATTAATAAAATAAATTATTAGTTAAGTTCTGGGGTCTGCAAAATTTGTGGCCTTATGCTAATATAAGAAATTGCTATTTCTTGGGTGGCTTGAATTGTAGGAGATTGGTCTAATTACTTTGCAAGTAGTTAGCCACATGTCTTTACATTCTGAGTTCAAACCCTACAGAAGTGGATTCAGTTATAGCCCAGAGTTGATTAAATAAGTACCAGTAATAGTCCTGGATTCAACTCAGCTGAATATATCTCTCCTACAAATATGTGACTTTGTCCAAATGTAAGAAATTATTGTTGCTGTTCAACCCCAAGTTACTAATTTGTTAAAGGAAACTTGTGTGAAAGCCCATTGGAGGGATGGTTTCTATTTCTGAGTGGTAGACTTAACCTGTAACCAGCTTTAATACAGGTACCTGGTCCTTAAGTGTAAACATTTGGGCTATGTTTCTGATCTGAAAATAATTTTATGTTTTCTTCTTTTCCTCCCAAGTTTTTGGAGCCTTTAAGTGGGTATCATAACCTCTGCCTTCCTTCCTCTAACTAAGTCAAAAAAAATTTTTTGAACAATAGGCAGAAAATTTCCATGAATATAACATTACTCCATTGTCTCAGAGAGCATGATATTGCTGATGTACACACTAACCCTTTTGTTACCAAATTCCTATTGAAATGTGCTACCTTTGTTTTAATTAATTTTGGAAATAATTAAGATTTTAGTAAAACAATTTTGTCATTATGAATCAGGTTTTTAGAACATAAATTAACATGAAATTTTGATGGAAGGTTTTAATTTAGATCATTTTAAAACTGGAAGTTTATATTGTAGGACCAAGTGCAGTTTCAGGCAGGTTGGTACCAAAAGGGCCAAAAATGTTTCTGAATATAGGGACCTTATCTGTAAAATCTTCATCATGGGAATCTTTCCAGTAAGGAACAGTGTTATGCCTCTCAATTTCCTTTATCTTTGCAGACTGCTGGAACTGATTGAGAACTTTCGTACGAGTTGGAAACGAAGATACCTTGCAAAATTTGGTTTACTGGAAGCCACAAATTGCTTACAGAATGTGCTGACGCAATTAGTACCAAATGAAGACACAGAGAAATTTTCTTCTTCTATTATAGGGTAAAGGATTGATTGAAAAGACTCTAAATTATTGCTGGGACCAATACTTTATATTTTTGTCTTTGTATCTCTTTCCTTATCTCTATCATCCTACACTAATAGCTAGGGACTTCTGTGACTATAAACCTCACATTTTTTGTGTTTCTATCTAAACTATATTTCTATCACAACTGTCACTAAAATATATTGGCTAGTGACAGACTGGCTACGTTTGTATAAATTGGATCAGAAATGCCTGTGTTGATGTGTTGTGAGATAAACGATCAACACTTCTCTGTTAACCTCACCATCATTAACCTCTTATATTTATATTTCCAAAAATATTTTGATCAGATATTTTGATCTGTTGAATAAGCTGATAGTCATGTGATATGAAATGTAGCACAGATTAAAAGAATGTGAGAAAAAAAAAGCTTCATACTACTTTTAATTCATCTCAAAAAATAAACTTTAGTTTTTGAATATCATTTATTAATGGGGTTTCATATGGGACAATTGTTATTTGCAGAGATTCATTCTTATTTATTATTTTCATTTTGGGAAATATCTTAAGATTATTTTGTTATAATTTTCAGATTGTTTTTATTTTAAAGTTTATTTATTTTTCTGTGATGCATTCTTGTAATTGTACGTCCTTGACCACAAGCTTTATATTTTTATTTTCTGCTCATATATATTTCTGTGATCTGCTGTTTCATTTGGTTGGTTAAATACAAAGGTTTATTTTTAAATTATTTATTCATTTTCATTTTTATTATTTGATATTTGGATGCTGCTGCTTTTTTTTTTTTTTTTTAGAGGTGCTACAATATTTGTAGAGATTGGAAACATAATGTGTATACTCTCTCTGGGTATTGCTATAACATATGTGGTCACTACTGCAGTATATGTAATCACTAATGACTTAGTGTATAGACTCTAGTACTGTTGTAATATATGTAGGCACTGGTGACATCTGGTGAACGGTGGGAATATCTAGTGGATAACTGCTACAACACTAATATATGATGACACTGACATCTAGTGGACACTTCTACAACAGTAATATATGTAGACTCTGGTGGCATCTAATGGACATTGTTAAAGCAAGAATAACACTTGTAGTTAATTAATTTAGGTATGTTCATATACCAGTGATAGAAGAGGAATCTTATATTTCTAGACTCGTTATCTGTATAAGAGGTGTTGAAAAATCTCATTCCTCTCAGGTGAAGAATAAATCCTGAAATACTAACTTTCTCTTCTGCTCTGACAGACAAGCTTATCAAAACTCATTAACTTCACTGTATAATATTTACTGACATAGACCACCACTAATACTAGTTTCCTCAGATTCTGTTTTTAATGTAACTATTGGTAACAAGTAGTGATGTGACACTTGACTTGCTTTCTATGGAGACTGTTACGGCTAGGATATATGATTGTTACTACAGCAATTCCTGTGATATGATGATGTGTAAGCAGGGCTATTACTTAACATTGATCGTTGTACTTGCAATACACTGGTGATATACTTTCTGCCAGCAGATACATTATGATACAGGCAGTGCCATGTAGAGATCTCTACATCTGTAATACAGGCAATGCTTTGTTGTATGTAGTGTAACGATTTCTACATTTGTAATACAGACAATGTTATTTTGTATGCAGTATAGAGATCTCTACATTTATAATACAAGTAATACGATGTAATATACAGTGTAGAGATCTCATCATTTGTAATACAGGTTATTCTATGTAATATACAGTGAAGAAATGTCTGCATTTGTAATACAGGCAGCACTCTAACATACAGTATACAGATTTTTACACTTGTAAAAAAAAATGCAGTACTATGTGATATACAATGTAGGTTATCTCTTCATTTGTAATATAGGTCATATTCTGTACACTATACAAATTTCCACACTCGTTAAAAAAGCAGTACTATGTGATATACAACACAGGGATCTCTACATTTGTGATAATAAATATTACTGGGTTGTCATCACAAAAGATTGGTGCAGTTATAGTATAACTAACATTGTGTAATGGTGGTGGCTGGTCACTTTATGAAGGTCATTAGGTTTGGTTTGTAAGTCACGCAATGTAAGATAACATTCTTTGTAGGGGTCATCTGTGATTCAAGCAACATCGGAGAACTTAGTTTCAAGAAAGATTGCTAGGATTTGTGATAAATGCAAAGTATCAAGGTTGCTTTGTAGAAAGATCACAGAAATGGATAAACACTGCCAGAATTGAGACAACATTGTGGGTACATCATGCTTTTTATTTTCTTTCGTATAAAATTTCAAAAGGAGAAAAAAAAAAGAGAAAGAAATTGGAGAAAATAAATTGAATAACAAAAAATAAAGAAATCATAATTCCAGGTAAAATATGTTTGTTAATATAATTTGTAATTCTTTTTTCCAAACAATCATAAATAACTAAGACATTGGATGAATGTTTGAAAGGAGAGAGAAATATTTATTTTTATGGTGTTTTTGAGGGATTCTTTTTATTCAGTCTGAATATTTTTGTCTAGATAGGGAAGGGAGACATTTTTTTTTTCTTTAATTATTTACCTCATTCTGGCTGCTAAATGAAAGTGTGAAACATATAGATGGTGGCTGTACTTCATGACTAGTCAAAGAATTTGTCCACTTGATGGTGGATACCTGTTTTTAATGTGGAATGAGATGCTGAACTGAGTAAATTAGGATTTGAACCAAAGTTCAAATCCAATGGCAACATTGGTCACAGAGACAAAACTATTGGAGTAGTAGTGTTTTCTCCAAAGCCACAAGAAGAGTTGAACTTAACACTGCTTCTGTGCTTATTTCCTTGCCTCCACCTTTGCCTCCTTTTCTTCTTTTTTGCTGCTGCTGCTAAATTTTGTTCAGTCCAATCTAGATGCATTTCTCTTTATCTTCATTATATATAGCTGGAGTCAGCAGAAGTGCTTAGTTCTTACATTAATGATCATCTCATTCTAAGGTGTTTTTTAGATTGTGACTCTATGTCACACTGATACATGTATCCCAATTTATTGGGTGTAATTTAGGTTCCACCAACACTGGTTCTCAGTTAAGACATTTCAACTTTAATCTACTTACATCTACCCCTGATGGTAACAGTTTACTTTTGTTGAGGATGATTAATTTTACAGTGCTCCTATTACCTCTTCTGGGCTAGATGAACTAAAGTACGTGAGAGTTGATTATCTCAGCCAGAGACTTTACCCAGTGCTAGCAATAGGACATGGACTACTAACCTTTTGCCTGGTTGTTTGTTATTCTGTCTATATTTCCATTCACACTCTCACATGCACACGCATACTTATATTGTAATAGTTTGTTTTTGGTCTGGACTTCCTTCTGTTTGTATAGCTCAGATTCCAAACCAGCCTACATAATTCATCTAGCAGACCATGATTTGCTGGGAGCTTAGCACTATAAATCTACTTCTGAACTATTTGCTGTAAATAGAAAATCTTCTGTGTGTGTGTGAGAGAGAGACAGAAGGAAGTATTCATCGTGTACCTGTTTGAATTACCGCTCTAAACTGGCAGAATTGTTAGAGCATTGAAAGAATGCTTTGTGGCATTTGTTGTGGTTCTTTACAGTCTGAATTCAAATCTTGCTGATGTCAGCTTTGCCTTTTATGCTTTCAGAGTTGAGAAAATGAAGTACCACTAAAGTATTAGAGGTGATGGTTCCAACTGATCTCCTTGTCTCAGAATTGCTGGCCTTGTGCCTAAACCAGAAACAAAACAATTCCTCATGCTGATGAACAATATGGATGAACAATATACAATGAGTACTATGCAGGGTATCAAATTCCGTCCACTCTAGTATAAAAATCAGTATTGACTACCACTCTAGATACACCACTAGAAGATTACCTGTATTGGACACTGAATTAAAGATTGAAAATGTAGTCATCAATGTAACACCCAAATCATAGATAGTCCACTTGCATTATAGAAAGCCCATACTGAACCCATTAATCAGAGAAGACTGAATTGGAAACTGTAAAAAGTGGACTTACTAAAAACAGAACTCTTAAGAGTAATTAATATGACAATAACACTTTTAAAACTGGTTGCAAAACATGTGCTAAATACCCATATATCTACTGTAAAGTTTAAAATATTGTATACTGTATAAAGTGCCAAGCAGTAACATGTACCAAATTCCCTAAAACTTAAATGGAAGAGACAGTTTATATTAGTGGAATAGTTCGGTGAGCATTGGAACAGTAATATCGAAAAATAACCCTACTTATATTTTTATCAATATGCATTAGATAATTACAATAGTCCAATCAATTTACAGCTCTATAAAATATTACATAGACAGATAACAGAATCATGCAATTAAGAATATGAGCTCAGTCTCAACCAAAAGTTCAAAATAGGGACAACATCAATGCAACACACACAAAACATACACATTCCTCTTTCTCTGTTAGATTATTTTTACTGGCATATACATATGTTAGCATGATATATATATATATATATATATATATATATATACACACACTAGCAGAGATACACAGCATTGCTCAGGATTAAAATGGCATAGTTTTTATATATATATTACAGTTACGTTGAAATAGGTGATACAAGGAAAGTGCAGCATTGATGACAAAACATTTGTGGAGTAAATGATGGGCTAATTCGACTAAGTGACTTTTCATTCATCCATTTGGAGTATTCCAGGCCCTAACGAGTCATGGAAAATTGGGGGTATGTGACTTTTGGACACACCGAAAAGCTGTCAGTGGACATACTCTCTTTTGTGGCAGTCGGCACTGCGTCTAACGCGAGCCATTGTCTGATATCTTGACACCTCGTTCGGGTTTGTTGTCCTACATCTCTCATAAAGTAAATTTGGAGGAACTGTGGTTGTTCATTTGTGAGTAACAAAGAACCAATGAGGTGATAGACTTGCCCTTGAACTTTGAACATTGGCATAAATCTATGCTCAACTATCTCCTTAGATGCACCAAACAATGTCATTTGAAATGCAGAGTTGTCTGATATTGTTCAGAAAATCCTTTGACTGGATGGAAGTGCCTTCCAGAAGATCTATAAGAGGTTGAGGAGGAACTGGTAGTGCTGGCAATCTTACCTTACCACCTGAGCAGCGCATGCCATTAGTTTCATTTGGAAATTTTAAAGCTTTGCAGAAATTACAATTTGAGTTTAACACCCCAATTTGAACAAGAATGGGATGGATCATATCTGAAAGCAGCTCCAGGAGTTGTGAAGAACGAATTTGTATGTAGTCTGTTTCTGAGACCTCTGTCTAATTATGAAAACGTTGTTTTAATAATTCAGCATTAAGTGCTGCAGCATGCCTTTGCCGATCTTGGAAAAGTCTCATCTCCCTTCTGTATTGAGATTCCATCTGACATGCTGCAGCCTGCTTTGCTGATCTTGAGAAAGTCTCCTCTCATTTCTGTCTAGAGACTTCATTTGATGTGCTGCAGCATGCATTTGCTGATCTTGGGGAAGTCTCATCTCCTTTATCTCTTGAGACTCTTGCCTTTGGTTTTCTACAATCTTCCTTGCTTTATACTTGTTTCTAGAGAGATTACATTTTTATTTTGGTAGCATATTTTTTCCAATATTGTAAACCAAAAAATTATAAACATAGAAGAAATTATACAGCAATCTCTATTATTGTAAGCAGTTGTATGTATGTAGTGTGTCTTTATTTTTTGTATGCAGTATGAATTAACCAAATAGAAGCACATGTATGAACTGCTAATTTAACGGTAAATGTACTTTATGTACCTTGGATCTGCCACTGTTCGTTATGTCAGTCAACACATATACTGATACACCATTTCACTGTCATGGCTGTAAAGATGGAAAGTTGCCAATGCATAATGTTGTTCACATTAGGATGTAATTAGAATTAAAAGTGAGACAATATTATAGTCTTATAATGCGGCGAGCTGGCAGAAACATTAGCACGCCAGGCGAAATGCTTAGCAATATTTCTTCTGTCTTTATATTATAAGTTCAAATTCTGCCGAGGTCAACTTTGTTTTTCATCCTTTTGGAATCAATCTAATTGAGTGGCACCCTCGCCCAAAATTTTGGGCCTTGTGCCTAGAGTAGAAAAGAATATTATAGTCTTATGACATTAGAATTAAAAGTCAAACAATATTATATCACATTACAACATTACAATATAGATGTTCTTCTTTCACTTTTGACATATATATACCGAACCAGTTCCAATGTTGTTTTAACCCAAATGCAAAACGAATTACATGTTGACATTCACGGGGTCTGATACTATTACCAAGTAAAACTTGATGATTTGGTTGAGCTGTTTGAGAATGCATTGGGAACAGAGGGACAATTTTATATACATATATATCATCATCATCATCATCATCGTCGTTTAACGTCCGCTTTCCATGCTAGCATGGGTTGGACGATTTGACTGAGGACTGGTGAACCGGATGGCTGCACCAGGCTCCAATCTGATCTGGCAGAGTTTCTACAGCTGGATGCCTTTCCTAATGCCAACCACTCCGAGAGTGGAGTGGGTGCTTTTACATGCTACTGGCACGAGGGCCAGTCACGCGGTACTGGCAACGGCCACACTCAAATTGGTGTTTTTTACATACCACCTGCACAGGAGCCAGTCCAGCAGCACTGGCAACGACCTTGCTCAAATGATTTTCTAACATGTCACCGGCACAAGTGCCAGTAAGGCAACGCTGGTAACGGTCACGCCCAAATGGTGCTATTTATGGGCCACTAGCACGGAAGCCAGACTGCTGCTCTGGCAATGATCACGCTCGGACAGTGCTGTTAGTGCTCCACTGGCACAGGCGCCAGTCATCGAATATGGTTCAATTATGATTTCAATTTCACTTGCTACAACAGGTCTTCGCAAGCAGTGTTTAGTATCCAATGAAGTAAAGATACGAATAAGTGGCAGAGGCCACAGATTATGCTCTCACTTGGTTTACTGGGTCTTCTCACGTACTGCATATTTCCAAAGGTCCCAGTTACTAGTCATTGCCTTAGTGATGCCTAAAGTTCGAAGGTCGTGCTTCACCACCTCATCCCAGGTATTGCTGGGTCTACCTCTTCCACAGGTTCCCTCAACCGCTAGGGTGTGGCACTTCTTCACACAGCTAACCTCATCCATTCTTTCCACATGACCATACCAGCGCAATCGTCTCTCTTGCGTACCACAACTGATGCTTCTTAGGTCCAACTTTTCTCTCAAGGTACTTACACTCTGTCGAGTATGCACACTGACATTTCACATCCATCGGAGCATACTGGCTTCGTTTCTTGCAACATTATTTCTTGATTAACTTATGTCCCACCATTTTTAACATGTCTAAAATATAATTCAATCTACAAAACATATTTTTATAGACTTTTACCACAAGTACATACGTACTAAAATATGTGCTGTTTGTACATAGCGGACAGATATGCATACATTCCAGTGGTGTGGTATGGGGTCATGTAGATCCCTCAGAGCAGCCACTTTTATATATGTGCATTTCATGTAATAGATACGTTAAAATTAAAGAAGCGGGGTGACCAATTAAGTAACTGCACAGAACAGCTAAAACCTGTTCTACTCATAAATTCAAAACAAACTTTCAAAATAAGCTCCTGTCCACTTGTAGACATTCTGTTAGCCAGTATTCACAGGAGTACTGAGTATACAGCTTGGATTTATAAAAGAGGATGTTTCTCAATATATATATGTGTGTGTATGTTTGTATGTATGGAAGCTTGTGGTGGAGGGGGTGTCTGCTCGGAATACATGCACATATAGACAGCCACATCAAAATATCCAGTATATACAAAATATAGGTGCAGGAGTGGCTGTGTGGTAAGTAGCTTGCTTACCAACCACATGGTTCCGGGTTCAGTGGCACCTTGGGCAAGTGTCTTCTACTATAGCCTCGGGCCGACCAAAGCCTTGTGAGTGGATTTGGTAGACGGAAACTGAAAGAAGCCCGTCACATATATGTATATATATATATATATATATATATGTATGTGTGTGTCTGTTTGTCCCCCCAAGATCGCATGACAACCGATGCTGGTGTGTTTATGTCCCCGTAACCTAGCGGTTCGGCAAAAGAGACCGATAGAATAAGTACTAGACTTCCAAAAAATAAGTCCTGGGGTCGATTTGCATGGCCGCAGTCAAATGACTGAAACAAGTAAAAGAGTATTTTGATGCTCATTTCAGTTGAACTTACCAATTGATTTCGCTCTGGGTATCAGATAACCGGATATTAGATAATGACGTGGCTGACTGACACCACGTGCTCTGCGGAGATGGTAGGTATGGAAAGTGTATGGCGACTGTTCTCTTTTAATGAAAGTTAAAATTTTCACATCTGATTAGTGCATGCTGTGGGGGGGAAAAAAAACCCAAAGGAAATCGTGGGAGGTAAATCAGCGAGGGGTTTATCAAAAGTTATATCCCTTGGATCTAAGCTATTTGAAATGGCTACAAAGTAACAGGAGTAGATGAAAATATATGCAGAGGTTAAGGGTTTGGTATATATGAAGAGATATGAGGGATTGAGTGAGTGCTCAAACCTTTAAGTTCATGTCTGGGTGCATATGCATGTGTTCATTTGGGTTGTCAGGATATGGTGGTGGGAAGACCGAAGCTTGCAGAACCTTGTGATTGTAGGCGAGGACTCTTAAGTAGGCAAGGGCTGAAAGTTTCGTACCCGCAGTTTACGTTATTGTCTGGCTGTTAAACATTTTTCAATAAGATTTTTCTTCTGAGATAAACATAATCTGCATTTTCTGCTGCTATTAAAATAAGGCTTGCACTTCTCTAAGATTTTCTACTTGATGTTGTACTACATAGCGTTTTCCTTTAACAACCATACATGCCTAGCCAGGGGTGTGACATAGCAGTCTCTCTTGGATATTGAATGAGGACTTATGGTTATTGAATCTAGTACTGAAAGGACTTTCTGACGTACTATTAATAATAATGACTTTTTTTTTTTGTTAACCTCTAAGGATCTACACAAAGGCAAAGGGCAGTGCGGGACGATACAATATAATACAAGGGTTACATGAAGGCGTGTAATGAGTAAAGCAACAAAAACAAAAGAACAAATTTCTCCAATAGGGAAGACTTTCAAGGGCTGCTCGTAGGGCATCCCACAAAATTACGGCCACTCTGACACTAGGGCAAATGTCCTCTCTTCTCTCAATCTATATGTGCATATTTAGAGTGAGCCCGCTCACTCGGACCCTGTTTGCCATATTGACCCATTTTCAACAAATTTGCAAGAAGGCAGCACTTCCTTCTTCACCTTCAGTTTCCTTTTTCAAGTGGAACTTGAAAAAGTTGATGAAGGATTGTCTTCAGCCCCTTCAATCTGGTCCATCACACGATCTCTTTCGCTAAAGCGTTTAGCAGAGTTATGAGCCTAAAATTATCCATTTAGTCCCCTTTGTTCGGATCATTTCGTTGTAGTGTTACCGCTCCTCGACTCAGAACTTGGAATTCTCCTGATCTGCTAAGAGGCCTCCAAACAGGTCTGACATATAAAGTAAAGCTTTAGGGCAGATCATCCAAAACAGACAACTTTCACCCCCACCCGCGCAGTCAATTATAGCTTCCCGCATTTCTGCAGCTGTTAGCGGCTTTTCGCCACAGACTACCTCACTTGCCCACAGTCGAGGTAGGCAATGAAGTCCATTCTGCGTTCCGGTCAGTCATTCGTCTCAAACTTTCGAGCTAAGTGCTACTGAAATGCCGTACACACCTACTGGGCCTCGGGTGGCAATCACCCATTATGGTTCACTAAAAACAGAATTATGGACTTGTTGCCACGTTTCACTTCCGCTAACTTAACTCTGACATTGCAGCCTTTGCGCTTCGCATTGAAGAATTAGTTGCGATACCTTTCTTGGGCGTCTCTTCTAAGTTTCAGTTTTTCTTTCATTCTATTTCTTTCTATCGCTGAGGCCTTACAAACCTAATTGATTCTACTTTAATCGCCTTTTTCAAGGAAACCACCATTTATTGTTGGTAACCGACCCCTCAACAACCACTTAACTAATTCGCTAATCAAGTTTCTGAAAGTTTCCAGTAACTGAGTTCCTGCCTACGAAGCTTATCTAGGTCGACTCTACCTATCATAAATTTGAAGTTTGTGTAGCCGAGGATTTTAAAAAGGACAGCCTATGCTATCCTCATCTACAGGCCTACAGAATACTCTATCTAGATACGACAGATATGACCTGTGTGGTTTGCTCTTATTCACATTGGCACGTTCGGGAAATCCTGTTGGTACATGTCAGACAATTTGAAATGTCTAAGCAGGTTTGCAAAGGGTTTGTACCCACCTCTCCCATCAGCTAGTCGCACACAATCCAAACATGTATCCAAGACGACCTTCCAATCGCCCACTAGCACTAAAGAGCACGAGGTTCCCAGGCAAGTCTCCAAATGCCTAAAGAAACTCGGCTGTTCCACGCTTGTAGGAACATAAACGTTTTCTAGCTGAAAAACACCACTTTCGCTACAGTTCAAATCCAGAGTCACTAACTTACCTTTCGTGCCCAAGATGATCTATATCGTGAAACTCAGACCTTTCCAAAACAATACTGCAGCTCCACCGCTCATTCCCGGTCGACATGGAGGAAAGCAAATCTCGTAACCATCGAAAATGAGTATGAGAGATTGTGGATCGGAAAATTTGATCTCTGTGATGGCCACCACAGCTATATCTAGTGACATAAGGTTATTGAGCAGGTGACCTTGTTTCCAATATGACAACAGGCCATGGGTATTCACACTGCCTATTCTAAGTATGGTTATGTTTGGCAAGAGAAGAGAAGAATGAAAATAATCACCCAATTTCGTCGGCGGGGCAAGTGTTTCCACAAAAACTTCATTCTCTTCGCATATTTTGTTTTCAGATTGTTGTAGATTTGTTATATTGATTTTATAATTTCTATGTGAGTAGGGGTTTTAAGTCCTTGTTTCTATTAGTACCCATGTAGTTGATGATGCTTTGGGAGTGCTGTTGCTGGTCTGGATTGGTATGCATTTTTGTTTGTTGTAATGTTTGTAATGTTGACGGTGTTTATAGTGTTAGAGATGTTTATTGTTGAATTGGTGTCGGGTTTGTGGGTGCGTAACTGCTTGTCGGTTTCCATGTCTTCTATCTAATCCCTTCGTTTTTAGTCTGGTACAACACTTTTTCTAATTTTTTTCCCCCGTCCTTTCACAAGAATCCGTTCTGGTGATTTTTCCAAATCGTGTTCCTCGGTAGATGAGTTTTTGGAGTCAGAGAAATATGTTACAGTTAAGAGAGGTATGTCTACGTAGAAACACACTTCTGTGTTTCTGGTCTGTTGTGATGGTGTAGGCGATGATTTTGATTTTTTTTTAATGTAGTATTTGGTGTTGATGTTGTTGAGTGGATCTCTCCTGCTGCTCCACCTGGTGTTGGTACTGTTGTTTGTGATGCTTCTATTCTTGGCACTGCTGCTGTTGGTGTTGTTTTTAGTGACGTGATGATACTGATATTGCTTTTGATACTGATGCTGTTGTGGTAATGAAGACAGCCGAAGTGGCGGAGGTCTTCTATTTTTTTTTTGCAGTGAGCACAGTGGTGAAGGTCGTGTTTGTTTCATTGTTTTTTTTACCTTGCTTGCTACTACAGCTGCTACTGTTACTACTATTGCTGCTGCTGTTCTTGTTGGGTTTTGTCATGGTGTGAGATGTAGCGGTGTTGTTGCTTTGACGTTCTTTTTCATTTCCTCGCTAACAATATAAACAAAAGTGCATTTTTGTACCAAAAGTCAATATGAAAGTTTCTCTCATAGTATCTACCGCAGTATAGCTTGTTCTTACAGAACATCCGCGTTTAAGTCGAGATGAATATCACCTCTTGATTTTAATACTGCCTCTGTCGCTAATATATATTTTATAACAAGCTCACTGGCTAATCGAGACACCAGCGCCTGTTCTGGCACTGTTTTTCTATATATGGTTGGCAGGAAGATGAGCTATCTCTAGTAATCGAGTGTCCATCATTGACAAGCCCAAGGAAGGTCGAAATCACATGATTTGGTGCTCTCGGCGTTGGAAGTGACAGGGATTTATCTCCCTGCTAGTGATTTAAACAAAAGAGCATTTTTACACCAAAAGCCAATATGAGAGTCAATATGGTATCTACCACAGTATAGTTTGTTCTAACGGAACATCCACGTTTAAGTGAGAATAAATATTACCTCCCGGTATTAATGTTGCCTCTATTGCTAATGTATATTTTCATTTATGTGTTTTCTTTGTTGTTGCCGTTGCTGTTGCTATATATACATTTTCTGTTAATTGTAGCAAGTAGTGGTGGGAAACTATTTTCATATTGGCCTCCATTTTGGAAACCATATTTTATATATGTAATTTTTCGATTGAAAAATTCAAAGTTACCTCCCCACACCCGACAGAACGAATAATTCAAAAAGCAAACTAGGTTCAGAAAATGTTAGTTGTCTTGTAAACAAGATGATACAACAAAAGTTCAAGTAACATTATTAAAATAATACAATTCCACAATAATTCACGAGCTTCGAACGAAATGGTGCTTAATTTATCGACCTCGAAAGGATGAAAGGCAAAGTCGACCCCGGAATAATAATAATAATATAACGATGATGATGATGATGGCCCCGGCAACAGTAACACAGCAGCAGTTGCAGTAATGGTAGTAACAACAGCAATAATAACGATAGTAATTTTTTTTATTTGCCACAGGGGTGAAAGATGAGGTGGGGGAGAACATTACAAGGACGAACTGCAAAAGAAAAAAAAAACGGTGATGGTTTAGATAGAGTCAAGTATGAGAACGACTATATGAAGAAATGAAACATCCCAATAAAAGGATATCCACCTGGTATCAAACAGGGAGCCCACAGATCACAGATATTCTATAATGATGAAGCAAGTGCCCTCTCTCAGATATATTCTCAAAATAAAAATAATTATTAGTTGTAATGTTCTCTTCTTCAGAAAAAAGAACAAGAGTCAATTCTCATATTCCCAATAACACTTGAACTTTGTGTTGATATATGAAAGCAATAATGTATAAATATAGTGTGATAATACTGAAAGCCTTAAAGCATGTTTTTCTTGTTTTCGATGTTTCTTTTCTCTCTTTATCGGTTCAAAATAGCTGCTGTATTGTTGCCTCCCTTCTAACAATACATCATATTTACTAATAAACTGTGTTTATTAAAAATAACATGTTTATCTGTATACAAAATTTAACCAATATACCATGTTTATCCAAATACCAAGTGTGCTTTGATAACCAAGGTAATAAATAACACGAATGTTGTAAAAACGGTACTAGTTCGTTGGTGTGAACTTCCATCTCTGCCAAAGAAAGAAAATATCTTTATTAAAATAAACTATAGCATAGAGGGACGTCAATTAAATAAATACCAATGATATACTGGGGTCTAATAACGATAGTAATACAAGTAACTTACTGAGATCAAATTTAGTGATATTACTGATATACTAAAGTAAAATATAGTAATCATAATATTTGGTTTCAAATTTTGGCACAAGGCCAGCAATTTTATGGCAGGGGGTTAGTCAATTACATCGACCCCAGTGCTCAACTGGTACTTACTTTATCGACCCCGAAAAGATGAAAAGCAAAGTTGACCTCGGAGGAATGTGAATGCAGAACGCAAAGATGAACGAAATGCCACTAAGTCTGTTTCCCGGCGTGCTAACGTTTACCTGTTTGCTGCCTTATAACACTTATAATATAATGGAATCAAATCTACCAATTTGCATTGGTAGTATGGAGGTAGTTATTTAGGAGGAGATTTGGGCACTTGGGTCCTCTTTCCAGCCTTACAAAGTGGGATGGTTGGTGGCAGTAGCTGAAAACAGGGATTGACGATATCGACTAACACCTTCCCCGCAAAATTATCGAGTTTTTACCTAAATTAGAAAGTATGATGAGTAATTATATAAGGCAATGAGCTGGCACAATTGTTAGAGCGTCGGGGAAATGTTTTACGATATTTCTTCCGGCTCTTTACGTTCTGAGTTCAAATCCCATCAAGATCAAGTTTGCCTTTAATCCCTCCGAGACCCATAAAATAATAATAATAATCCTTTCTACTATAGAAGGCTTGAAATTTTGTGGGTGGGGGAGCTCTGACGATTATATCGGTCCCAGCGTCCGACTGGTGCCTACTTCATCGACCCCGAAAAGATGAAAGACAAATTGCAGGATCGGTAGTATTGACTAACCCCTTTAGCTACTGGCTTTTGTGTTTCAGGAATTATTATTTGTAATTACATAGCTAGCTTTATCTTATATTTCAAAAAGTAATTAAAACCATTAGAACTAAAACTAAATCTTAAGTAAAATTGATATTTGGAACATTTAGCCATTAAATTTTCGCAGTCAGAGAGTGATCTAATTACTAATTGCAGTATGCGTGAGAATGAGAGTGTTGACGTTCATACCTTTCCCAACAATTGAAGTTCGGTTGCAAACTCGATTTGCTGGGTGTTAACAATCAACTATACTTTATTACTTGCAAGGTCTCACAGTATCTGTTTCGACTCTCTTGCTCAAATCACGCCGAGGTCAGCTTCGCTTTCTATCCTTTCAGAATAGATAAAAACTAATCCAAGCCGGTGGATTGGCAGAACTGTAACAACCTGGACAGGATGCTATGAGTTCGAGTTCTGCGTTCATTTCACGCCATGGTCTGCTTGGTAGTAGACTTAATCTATCACCCATTTTAACACCACTACCTCGTACCCTGGGTGTCTTTAGCAGAGTTCGTCTGTTGCAAGCACTCTGGTCACGTCTCCAGTTTAAGGATGCATTCTTCAAATCCACCAGTTTTGGGGGCCCAGTAAAGGATCAAGGACAGTGCCTTTCCTCCTATCGAAAGGATAAAAACAAAATGGGAAAACAGAAACCAATAAATGTCATACCTGCTCCTGCTTCGAATACTGTAGACGTGTCCGGAACTTTGATGGCCAAATAGATCAGAAGTCGTCAACATATACAGCTCCCCTAAGAAAGAGAGGAAATAATAGTAACAATAATAGTAGCAAGTTATTGTTTTTGTTGTTGTGTAGCCAACATTTGCCTTACTTGAGGAGACTTATTATCAAAATATTTCCAAGCATGACAACCCCGTTTAGTGTTCAGGAATAGTGTGTCAGGAATTACACCAGTACGAAGTGAACTTTTTTTAGCAATACAGCCATGTCTGCACCCATTTAATATGGCGTTTAGTGGGGTTAGCCGCAGTAAAGGTGATGCAAGGAGGAAAAGCAGGCATCAGATGCCTTAATACAAGGAAGAAGGGGAGCATACCTGATATTTTTTCGTGCCTCCGAGACCGATGAAAGAAATGGAAGACATTATCATTAGACCGAAGACCTAGACACTGCTAACATTCCCAATGGGTCACGTGATGATATTAAACTAGGAGACAGATTAAGTCTATTCCTCAAGAAGAGGAACGGCCTCCCCGAAGCACTTACACAAATTTCCCGGTTGCCAAATCTCAATGAAATGGCATTAGAAGATCCAAAGCTATGGTTGATTCACATATTACCGATGCCGTGCAGCTGAATAGAACCCGAAACCACATAGTAATGAAGCGAACTTCTTAACCACATGACCATGCCTGCGCCTATGAAGGAATGTTTACCATTAAGTCTAGTACTCTTTTAGCGAATGCAGTCCGTAATATTTGAGTGTTGCTGCTTCGTTCTCCATAATACGTGGGCAGTGCTTCTGTCCAGAATCAACTTCGGAAGTCTGACTGAAAGTATTACTCTTCCTTTACACCCAATAATATGTTTAACAACAAATGAATATCGCTGGGAAGACGCGTCTCTACATAGGATATCAAAAGGAAAATAATTAATTATCTACGATGTATTACCTTCAATGTCCTCTCCAAACGACAATATGTACTGATTTTTCTGTGCTTCACTGTTGTTAGATTCGCATTTGATGTTTTCACAATAGGTAAGTTTGCTTTCTGACCAGTGGCCTGTGGGCATTTCATTCAAGAGGAACAGATCTCTGTAAAATCAAAACAATTATACACATATATACCATTTTCTGAACTTCTCCCACCATCAACACTACCTAGACCAGGGGTTTTCAAACTTTTTGACTTTATATTTCAGGCTTTACCTTAGGGACCCCCTTATAAACGCTTATGAAATTTATACATAAATATTTGCTTAAAATAACATATATTTTTACATTTATTTATTTAACAGTATTTAACAAATAGGTTTATTGTCAATTAAAAGATTTCGATTAAAAAACATATATAAAATCAAATTGCCCATAAAAAGTATTTGCTGTCCACGGACCCCCTGTCTTGTCCTTGCGGACTCCCTGTGGCCCGCGGACCACAGTTTGAAAACCCCTGTCCTAGACTGCTTCCCGTGCTGTATACAGGTCGTCTATATTACTTCACTACTTCTTGAAGTAATCATCCTAGGTGACTTCACTGCTCACAACTCTTATAGACTCTCACAGGCATCCCATATTAATGCTGTCAGTGGAGAAACCGAATATTTCGCAATTCTCCACTTCCTACATCATTCTTAACACCCATCACTGCCGAGACATAGGATACTCCAAATACTACCGATATCTTTCTCACTGATGTTTCTCGATCCAACCTCTACCAGAATAAAACCGTCTTTACAGCTATCGCACCGTCCGGCTACCGTCGTTTCGACATTACTCCAAGGATCTGGATCATGTACGGATTATTACTGTTCTCTAGCCCCAGGAACTGATCGGAGTTGATTAAAGACCACGCAGTACAAACATGGATGTGTACGAATATTTTTACTCAAGTTTGTTCACAACAATGTATTTGTGGTACAACTTCTTATGCTGGAAGATTTCAACGTTCACCCTTAAAAGGCCTGAGTAAAGACTGGCTTGCTAACCGAACAACGAACATTGCTGATCATCGCACTCAACAATTTACTAACTTCAAAACATCATGTTCATATTTTATTGCTAAGTTACGTTATATTTCGATCTGGTATTTGACTTATCTACAAATCTGTACTTGAATAATCCTTTACATCAAGATTACTTCAAGACTACTTAACCAGCGAAAAGGATATTCTGAAACTCTTTTACCTTTTACTAGTTTCAATCATTCAACTGCAGCCATGCTAGGGCACTACACTGAAAGGATTAGCCGACCAAATCGATCTTCCACCAACAGTACTTAATTTTTTGCAAGCCTGGTGCTTATTCTAACGTTCGCTTTTGCTGAACCACCAAGTTACAGAGATGTAAAGATACTAATACCGAGTGGGGGGGGGGGGGTAGTAAGCACATATACAAACATGTATATATATATATATATAATAAGTATATATAATATATATATATAATATATAAGTATATATAATTATATAATATATATATAATAGGCGCAGGAGTGGCTGTGTGGTAAGTAGCTTGCTTACCAACCACATGGTTCCGGGTTTAGTCCCACTGCGTGGCACCTTGGGCAAGTGTCTTCTACTATAGCCTCGAGCCGACCAAAGCCTTGTGAGTGGATTTGGTAGACGGAAACTAAAAGAAGCCCGTCGTATATATGTATATGTATATATGTATGTGTGTGTGTCCCCCCAACATCGCTTGACAACCAATGCTGGTGTGTTTACGTCCCCGTAACTTAGCGGTTCGGCAAAAGAGATCGATAGAATAAGTACTAGGCTTACAAAGAATAAGTCCTGGGGTCGATTTGCTCGACTAAAGGCGGTGCTCCAGCATGGCCGCAGTCAACTGACTGAAACAAGTAAAAGAGTAAAAGTATATATAAGTATATAATATATATATTATATGGAGCGCAGGCGGGAGAGATTTGTAATAATTTACATATGGAAAATACTGGAAGGGCTGATACCAAACTTTGGCATCAAGTACTACACGAATGCCCGCACAGGTCGCCACTGCATAGTACCAAGGGTACCGTCCACTGCATCTCACATAAAAATAAGGTACTGCAACAGCCTCGGTTTCAGAGGACCTCAGCTCTTTAATGCCCTGCTAAAACAATTGAGAGACCTGCAAGACATGGATATAGAGGTCTTCAAAACAAAACTTAACACATTCCTATCCACGATACCAGAGAGAGAAGCAAATTAGATCAATATGTAAAGTATATTGAATACATGATTATATAAAATGTTTATCGGTATATATTGCGAAGATTTCATTTCCTGTGGAATAGAAGATGAGAAAGAAAGGAACTGTTATACATATACACACAGAGTACAAATGATATAGGAAACTAAAGGAGTGGAAAAAGGTATGACAAATCCAACGGCTGTTTCTGGGGGCTCGGTGATCCACAATAATGTTTGTAGATTAATTTCATTAGAGAATGCCGCTGTATGGATGCATTTAACATAGGATGATACGAGCGTCCGTCTTCAAGGAAGAGATCTTACATTTGAGATCTTAAAACAGAGAAGTTCACAGATGGATTTGAAATGTACGATCTTTCTTCTGAAGACGGAAGCTCTCTTCATCCTATGTTAAATTCATCCATACGGCCGCATTCTCTGCTGGAATTAATCTACAAACATTATTATGGATCACCGAGACCCCAGAAACAGCTGCTGAATTTGTAATACCTTTTTTCTATTCGCTTAATATTCTATATCATTTGTACTCTGCGTAAGTTGGACCTTGTTATATGTATACATATGTATATATTATGTATTTCATGCATAAAATATATTTTATATATTGATCTGTCAAATTTGCTTATCCTCACATTTGTTTCTCTACCCTCTCAAGGGAATATATATATATATATACACGAATGGGCTATTTTCATTCTCGTCTACCAAATTCACTCGCAAGGCTCGGGACTATAGGGCTTTCCTATAAGGTGTTATCCACCCCTGATTGGAACTCTCCCGTATGACATGTACGCATGCTCAGTGACTTGCTTTAACAGTTGCAATCAGCTGAATGCACTTTGCCAGTGACATTTGACATAATTACCCACACTCTGTGGTCAGGATTCTTTTTTTGGTTTGATGTCGGTATCGAAGGGATTACCAGACACCGGACTGGTGAGAGCAGCTTTTACTCACATCGTGGTATTCGATGCTGTGTACGTGTCTGTTGTGGTAAAATATGCCACTCCTTAACTGTTGCTTTGCTTTCATCCGTAGCACGAGGTAATTATGTCATTATCTGTGAAATTCGGCAACTTACAAAGATCTTTAGATCAGGCAATACTTCACCGAGAGGAGATATAAGCTTCTGCTTATTCCTGTCTGAAGTATCGTCCGATACTTCAGACTTATCGTCCGATGAATTTACTTTGTTGACATTCTTCATCGACAGAATTTTTATTCCTTTCAACCTTTCAGTCAAGTCCGCCTTTCTTCCAGTAACATACTGTCCATATAATCTTAAATATTTCTTTAACTCAGGCACAGTAAGTACTTCGATAGCTGAATCATCAAGCTACTTTATATCCATGATAAGACGTAAAATAATAACAATGGCGTGGGTAGCCTCCGGAAGTTTAACTATCTACATGGAGATAACCTACTTATAGGAAAGCCCTATAGTAAAAGACACTTGCCGAGAGGTGTCACGCAGTGAGATTAAACCCAAGAGCATGTGGTTGGGAAGCAAACTTCTTACCACACAGCTATGCCTACTTATTGAAGTAAATACATTTTTAAATTCGTAAAAAAACCCTCAAAAGGAGAAAATACCTACATATTGAGAAAATCGCCAAAAATATATTTTCCATTTAAGTACGGTATTTTGTGCCCTCTGTATACATAGCCGCCAATAACAACTTTACGATTATAGCTGTGTCTGTAGGTAGATATCGGGAAGATTTCATTTCCTGTGGAATGGAAGAAGGGAAAGAAAGAAACTTTTATATATATATATATATATACAGAAATACTTGTTATGAATGCATAACTCATTGTATAAGTTAATAAAAATAAAAGTTAAGTATTTTTAACAGTTTGGGTCTTAATCTTACTCCAGAGCATACTCCTTTTTAGCATCACATTATGAAATTCACATATTTGTACATCTTGCGCTAGGTTTCAACAAATTGCGTCACCTCCCTCGCTGAATTAAGAATTATCTTTATGCTTCGATACCTTTATTTCCTTATAGTAAGTAATAAGTAATAATATATTAATACACTCACTAATTGTTTCTGAGTTACAGACACGATTTCGTCGACACCGATGTCCTTCTCGTAGATTCCATCCATAATTGCCTTCTTTATATATAATGTTGATTTCTTCAAACATTTGATCGCCGACATCTCCACAAAAGATACGACCACGGCCAGTTCCTGAAACAGTAGTAATTAGTGCTGCTTGATATTGCATAAAAAGAAAGAAAACATCTCCGCTTGTAATTTTACTCCAACCATACCATTGACATTTCACAACGACACCACCAGACCATTGTCCTTATTATTTCACTAATGAACATCATCTATATTTTGCTGTCCTCCATAATCACTGACACTGCTCAACTATATCTCCATTTCTATTACTCTCAATTCACCATGCCATTAAAATTTTTGACACAAGGTCAGCAATTTCGTGGGAGAGGATAAGTCAATTACACTGACCCCATTGCTCAACTGGTACTTATTTTATCGACTCCGAAAGGATAAAAAGTAAAGTTGACTCCGACGGAATTCGAACTCAAAGGCGGACGAAATGCCGCTTCTACCGATTCTACCAGCTCGTCGCCTTAAACCGTGCTGTTAACACTATACAGTAACACTCTCATCTGTATTTCACCTTCTACATATCACAGATACGACACAAAGATACTTCCATCTATATTGTACTTTAGTCATGTCATTGACCACCAACAGTTCTAGCTAAATATTTCCTCTGATCAACAGGGACATTAGAGTGAGAAAGTGAGGAGAGCGTCTGACGATTATTTTCCCCACAAATGACGAGGCATATCCTAAAAGACGTGATGAAAATTAGTGAGTATAAAGTTTAGGTCTATATTATGCTTTATTCCTACGCTTATGCTCTGATATTATTTCATCTTTTCCCTTTTTATAATTTCAAGAGCACTAAGCTGGCAAACTGGTAGAATCATTAGCATACCGGGCAAAATGCTTAGGGACATTTTGTCCGTCTTTACGTTCTGAGTTCAAATTCCGCTGAGGCCGACTTTGACTTTCATCCTTTCGGTAAAATAAGTACCAGTTGAGCACTGGGGTCGATGTAATCGACTTCACTCCTCCTCTGAAACTGCTGGCCTTATGCCAAAATTTGAAACTCATATTTTAAAGAACACTATGGATAATGTAGTTCTAGATATACAATGTCTCAAAATAAGGTGGAAAGGCCACCGTTGGAATGCTTTTCAGCGTTAATTAGAGCTGCTCTTACGCTAAAAAATACCCACCGACAGCGATTTGTTTGTAAAAAATTATGAGTTATATGTTTTGTCGATTGAATTGAGATTGGTTCCAATGATTATTTTTACGTCATATGTAAACAAACAAAAGTTTGTTTTTGAAGCGCTGAAATGTATTGTTGTACAAGTAGAAAGATATATTTTTCAACGCGTAAGTACGGATAGAACAGTATAGATAGAATAAAATCTTTACAGAGGAGAAAAGTCTGTCAGCAACCAGCCATGAGACTTGAACTGGTCGTTGACAGATTTTTCTGTACTGTAAGGATTTTATCGTACATATGATTATTTTTACGTTGCAGGTTCGATCACGCCGCGTTCAACTTTGTGCATGTGCTTTTTACTCGAGCCTCGGATTGACCAATATCTTGTGAGTACAATTTGGTAGGACGGAAACTGCGGAAGTTAGTCGTGTGTGCGTGCGTGCGTGCGTGCGTGCGTGCGTGCGTGCGTGCGTGCGTGCGTGCGTGTGTGTGTGTGTGTGTGTGTGTGTGTGTGCGCGCGCATTAGTTTTGTTTACTGGCATAAAACGTTATGGCAAGTTGTGTCCCTTTACACAAAAAACATAACTAACACTTCTATAAATAAATAGAGATCAATGAACTAAGAACTGAGGCTGATATGATCGATTAGAAATTATCAAGAATTTTATTGTACCAGTTATACCGCCATTGGCTTCTGTCTTTGAAATTATGTTTCGAGATTGTTGGGAAGGCGGGGTAAAACATGGTTCTAGGGCAACTGATACCAGGACAACTCATTTCCGGACAACTCATATCTGGACAATTGATATCTAGGACAACTCATAACATGTATAAAGGGATAAAGATTTAATTTTGAAAGAAAAGTCAAGTAAGAATAAAATAACCGCACACACCACACACACGCACAAATACACACACACACACATACACACACAAAAATACACACCACACACAGGTACGCACACATACACCACATACACACCACACACACGCACATACACGCAAACACCACACATACGAACCCCCCCACACACATGCACCACACGCGCACACATACACGCAAACACACGCACCCACATATACACAAACACCTCATACACGCATCCCACCACACACATACAGACACACCATACACACACACACACACAAATACTCGTCCACGGGTTAAATATATATACAAACAACGGAAACCAGGAAAACGGTCCTTATGAGTCCTCGAGAAGGATGCCTTACTATAAATATGACCACGAGAAGATTTGAGTCTTAAAAGCAATGATTAGGTTTAATTTTACGAGTTTACTTGACAGAGGAACGTTCTGCAAAAAAAGCGTGGGATGTGTCAAATCGATTATCTGTGAGAGCGTTATATTTGGTATGTCTGTCAGTAATTGATTAAAAAACGGTAAAAATTCAGCGAGATTTCAACTCGGAATTATGAGTCAAGAGTGTAGTAACGCCGTGCGCATGCGTAGTCTCACGCATGCGTAGAATTAAACAACCAAGCGTTCCCGCTCAATTCATCCTCTTTCTTGCTGGCCAGCAATAGAGCATGGACGTGTTTTTGCTGTCTCTCTACATCTTTCGGACTTACGCTCGACAGCTCGCTTACAACTACATAACAACGTCCCAACAACTATGCTCATACACACAGAAGCTGTAACAACAAGAGCTAAAGATGTATATATTTACCACCTGAATAAATGTTGTTTAAGTTGATAGTCTGGAGTTCAGCGTTCCGTTATATTTCATAATTTTATTTAGGAAAGTCAGGTATACATCTAATGATGTATAACCAACTTTCCTATACCGGTGACTCAATGAACGAACGTTTATATTTCATTAATTTTATATAGGAAAGTCAGGTATACATCTAATGCTGTATAACCAACTTTCCTATAAGAGTATTTAACATACAGCATATAGTGCAGTGTGTTATTATTTCATTTATTGTTTATATATATTTTTTAATTTTCAATTTACCAAAGCTTCTTATCATCAACAAATAGTCAATGCTTACCGGTCAGTGGATCACCTTGGTCGACGCTACACCTCCAAGCATTTTTAATGCCCAAAGCATAAATCTCTGGTGTGGCATCACTTGTGTTGATGAAAGGGTTATCTATGGGTATGCTGTATAACCGATCAGCTGATGGGACGTCCACATTGATTCGAAGTATTTTCCCAACAAACGTGCTCCTTACAAAAAGAGAAACAAAAGGGGAAAGGAAAGAAAAATCACTTCATTATTGTTGTCGCATAGTAAATTGTTGTATTACGCTGTTTCGCTACCCCGCTCCCACCAGTTATTTTTTATACCTTAGTCAGTAGAGGAAGGATTGCGCCAATGACCTTTTAAGGGGTTCTAAGATTAGTGGAAGAAAAGGGAGAAATTAACTTCAGACTCGACACCTGTCTCGAATTCTTGGAACAGAATGAACTCTGTTAAAAGTAAGCAATACCTAATGCCACTGATAACGTTTACCACCCAAGAACAGAAACAGTCGTTTCAACGACTTTTTTTTTATAGCTTCTGCAACCAAATGTCACTCACATGGTTTTGATTGATTCGAAGCTAAGACAACAAAGGCGGCGAGCTGGCAGAAACGTTAGCACGCCGGGCGAAATGCTTAGCGGTGTTTCATCTGCCGTTACGTTCTGAGTTCAAATTCCGCCGAGGTCGACTTTGCCTTTCATCCTTTCGGGGTCGATAAATTAAGTACCAGTAACGCACTGGGGTCGATGTAATCGACTTAATCCCTTTCTCTGTCCTTGTTTGTCCCCCCTCTATGTTTAGCCCCTTGTGGGCAATAAAGAAATAAGATAATAGACACTTTCCCAAGGTGCTGCAAAATGGGAGCGAACCCCAAATCACGTATTTTCAAAGTGAACTTACAAACACAACCATGCCTACTCCCATGTTATCGTTGAATCTGTGTTCGTATTATTTATAACTGTTAAAGAGAAGAAAATGAAAACTGATTGCTGTAGACAAGACTTACATGTTTTGAGCTAAATGCGTCCAATGACCAAACCCTGATCCTACTGATACATAAAGTAGACCATCTGCACCAAATAAGATCTGGAATAGAAACAATAGACAGCTTGGAAACTTAACATGTTTATAGGCATTATGTAGAATAAATGTATAGATTATGCAGTGATCACGTATTGGAAATTTAGTTTATACATTAAATCCGAATAACGGCGGGCATATAAAGTTTGACAATTAGTTCACAAATTAGTGTTGCTACGTATTAAGATTACAGTAATGTAAGGTAGTGCTGAAAGATTTGAAGTTCCGAATGGTGGGGAAGGCGAAAGTAAATTAGAATAAAATGGTTTCACATTGCATTTAAGAGCAGGCATATGCAACTAATACCTTCCTTTGGAAAAGAAACAAAATAAATGTAACTCTCGTATCCCTGTAGATCATGCTAAATTCAATGAATGTTTTCAAGATATCAGTTTCTGCACCACATAGCTAGCTAATAGGATCGCATGGCGAACAATCTTCAGTTTCCTCATCTATCTTTCATGACAATACAACAATCGACGAACAAAATGCAAACACTTTCGCAAACTTCAAGAGACAAAATTAAGCTTCGCCGAATTCAACATCACCATAATCATCCACCCGAGATACAGTAGTACTGTCAGCAAAATAATCGTTGACATCTCTAAAAGTAAACGTATCTCACAAAGCAAAATTTTTAAAAACAGGGGTTAAGTTTCACAAAGACATCTGAAGAAGGCAATCTGATAAACACTAGAGACAATTAATTTACAGGGATCTCTTACAGCTAGTAATAACTCTTAGTATCACAAGACTACACAAAGAAATGAAAACGAAAAGCACCCCACTCCCACCCCAAAATGCTGTAAAATGCGATATAAAGTAGTTGGCAGAATGAACAATTCTAACAACTGTAACATCCCACTACAAATTTACAATAATATCTTCAAATAACATCCTCGTGAAAGTTATTTGAAGATGTTATTTAACAAGTATATTTCCAAAATCATCTAGAATCTGAAATTTTCTATATTTAATGCCACAAGCATCCACCCTTTCACCCGCCCTTTTTGATTTATACCTGCACGACCTTTCATGAAAATTCGCTCGTTGACGAACCAGGACAGACACGTGTTACTCGATCCCCATCAGATGTGTGCGGTTTTCCATCCGTATTTTGCTCAGCTGTTCGGACAAAGTTTGTCGGTTCCATATACGGCTCCAAATAAAGTGCTTACAGCTAGGCTTGCCAAAATTGCGTAGCCGTCCAGGTCTAGTGTTGACTTGCAGGGTTTTTGTTGAGCAATTATTGCGCATAGGATAGATTCAGTTATCGCCCGAGTCCCTCGTGAGATCTGCCTCACTTATCTTTGGCCGGGAAAAGTAGGCAGCTTTCCTTCATCTAGCAAGTGCGTGGCAGTCATTACTAAAAAGACTGAAGTTAGACACCGGCATCGGTCAAGTTCTCAACTACTTCAAGTTTTATTTAGCAAGGAAGGTGAGAGGGAAGGACGAGGCTGCTCTCTAATTTGGTGAAAGGTGATTGAGAGTGGCGAACATGACCGGAGTGAACACGTCTACTTTCAGTATGCGCCCGTTGGCCGGAGTAGACAGTTGGGGCGCGGACTGTTACCTTTTATAGTCAAGATAATTCTGGATGTTTGAGTGTTCTTTAATTGGCTTCAGACAGTAGTGCCCCAACCTATAGAGAACATTTCTTTATTGAAATTATATTGTTAGCTAGTGTTACTTTCGTACTCGTTGCTTAATCTAGGTTGTTTTATATCTCATCCTTGTTTCGTTCCTAACATTTTGGGACCTTTTACTCATCCCTTAGAGCGTTGGTCAAATTGTCCTGAGGTATTTGTTTTGGCTCTTTATGTTCCGAGTTCAAATTTGGTCAAAGTTAATTTTGCCTTTCATCTCTGGGTTTGATGGTATCCACTAATTCGTGCCCTTCAAAACTACAGGCCTTGTGTCTAAATTAGAAACCATCCAGGACCATGTATTGGTAGAATAATTAGTGTGTCTTGAAAATATTGTGGTTATTTTTCTAGCTCTTTATATACCGAGTTTAAATCCAGCCGTGAGCAATGTTGCCTTTCATCTTTTCGGGTTCGATAAAACAAAGTACCAATCACATACAAGGGTTGATAGTATCGACTAAACGCCTCTCCTCAAAATTGCTATACTTGCATTTGATTTAGAAACCATTTTGGCTCTTTACATTCCAAGTTCAAATGCCGGTGAAATTTTGCTTTCATCCTTCCACCGTCATAGTGTCAGACATTAGGCATATCGAGATGATCGGCACTACTCTAAGGAACTGCGGGGAGGTGACAGGATAAAAATCAATCTCAACCAAGAAAAATCAGTGGACCTACAGCTCGGCACATGGAGAGGCAGGTCAAAACTATCCCACAGCGTCATGGGGCGCTGAACGAACAGACGGACCATTTAAATTGGTCGAAGTCTGATTTGGTTTTGCTCTCCAAGTAGAGAAGAACTGAGACGAGGTGACAAGCAAGGTGGCCAATTTCATCCAGAAATGGTCCGAAAGAAAGCTATCCCTGAAAGGTCTAGCAGAGGTGGCAAATTTTTACATTGATCCCGTCTTTTCCCCATCTGACTGTTGTGCCTGGCCCTAATTGACGCCTGACTAACTGGAGCGCCTGCTCTTTCGCTTTCTGTGGAAGGGATGCGTTACTCTACCCAGGTGCCCTATTTTTTGTAAAACCCGCTGAGGGGAGGACTTGGCAAACCGTGGCTAATTATGCGCAGACATGCACTAAGGCTGCAATACCTTCAATAATTCCTTGACGGTGAGACGGATTTTGCTACAGTTCGTCTCTTCGATATAGCTACAACCCTAAGTAAAGCAAAGACTAAATCAGATCGCTTGACATCTGGGATGTCAAGCGCTCACAGCCCTCTGCTAGTTGGGCAATGCCGTCGGTGGAAGTTCCACCTGAGCGATCTATAATGGCAGATAATAGCGACGGTTTTATTAGGGAAGCGCTGGGCATCTACGAAAATCAAATGGCTGGACTGTTCAGGAGGACTTTCAGGCCTGCACCCATGGATAATTTCCAGAAATCTCTGGTCTAGCAGTACGACTGAGGAGTATTGGTGGAAGTGCTGTTAGTCGAGTTTATCCGAGATGAACGCAGAGTGACGAAACTGTTCTACACGCACTCGTCCAGTAACCAAATTATGTCAAACACCTGTTGCCACATGTAGGACGAATCTAGTTGCCACATGTTGCCACATGTAGGACGAATCTAGTTAATCAGCTGAGTCAGTAATGGAGATCGTTCCGCTACTTTCTTTTGGCCAGGAGAGACAGGCACAGTTTATGTATCTGGTGCCTTCAGCGAAAGAGATTGTGCAGTAGACCAGACTGAAAAGGTTGAAGATAGACACCTTCCTCTTTGGCCAAGCCCCCTTCAACTATTTCAAATTTCACTTGAAAAGGTAAGTGATAAATTAGAGGGAAGTGCTGCCTTTCAGACAGGCAGATGACAGGGCGAGCAAGGTCCAAGTGGACGAGCCCACTCGGAGCATGCACCTGTAGATTAAAGGAAGATAAGACAAAAAGCACTTATCTTTGTAGCCAGGGTGACCGTGGTTTTGTGGAGTGTCCACGAATAGTGCTCGGACGTTTCTTTCTTTTGGAGAATTACTCAGTCTTTGGAATTTATTATTTCTCTTCTTACAGCTATTCTCCCTTTTACATGCTCTTTTAGGTCATCCAACATTGTATTGTCCAGTATTGTTCCAAATTTTTGTGAACCATAGTTAGTTAGTAAAGAAAACATTATTATTATTATTATTATTATTATTATTATTATTATTATTATTATTATTATTATTATTATTATTATTATTATTATTATTATTATTATTATTATTATTATTATTATTATTATTATTATTATTATTATTAAGGCGGTGAGCTGGCAGAATCGTTAGCACGCCGGGCGAAATGCTTGGCGGTATTTCATCTGCCACAACGTTCTGAGTTCAAATTCTGCCAAGATTGAATTTGTCTTTCATTCTTTCGAGGTTGATAAATTAAGTACCAGTGCAACACTGGGGTCGATGTAATCGATTATCCCCCCCCTCTCGCAAAGTTCAGGTCTTGTGCCTATAGAAGAAAGGATTATTATTATTATTATTATTATTATTATTATTATTATTATTATGAAGGTGACGAGCTAACAGAATTGTTAGCACGCTGGACGAAATGCTTGGCGGTATTTCGCCCGTCGCTATGTTCTGAGTTCAAATTCCGCCGAGGTCGACGTCCTTTTCATCCTTTCGGGGTCGATAAACTAAGTACCAGTTGAACACTGGGGTCGATGTTATCGACTCATCCCTTCCTTTAAAATGGCTGTCCTTGTGGCAAAATTTGAAATTATTATTATTATCATTATTATTATTATTATTACTATTATCATCATCATCATCATTATTACTACTACTAACCCTTTCGCCCTACCGAAGACTCAGTCATTGGCTCAACTGTGAGTCACACTTGATACCATTAGCGTATATTAATCCCCTGTT
>NC_142934.1:25136732-25144232 GCF_046866305.1 Octopus bimaculoides | reverse complement strand
TTTGTCCCCTCTGTGTGTAGCCCCTTGTGGGCAGTAAAGAAATAAGAAGCTTGCTTCCCAGCCACGTGGTACCGCGTTCAGTTCGGAGGCGGAGAAGGGCCATGCCAGGAACGTGCAGAGAGCACAGCATAAGGAGGGAAAGGCATGGTGGTGCTCCAGCACACCCGCAGCCACTTGGCTGAAACGCATAAATAAATAAATAAATATATATATATATATATATATATATATATATATATATATATATATATATATATATATATATATATATATATATATATATATATATAGGTTCAAAAAAACAATAACAAAAAAACAACAAAGTGAGGACGTGATACGGATAGTGTTATTGGACGCTCAGGAAAGGAAAGAGAGAGTGTATGACGTTTCGGGCGTAGCCCTTCGTCGGAAAGATGGAAAGTTCGGAGAATGGAAGAACGGAGAAAGAGGAAAATGGTACCGATGCCCACGAGGTTACATTGTGAAAAATATATATATATATATATATATATATATATATATATATATATATATATATATATATGTATGTATGTATGTATGTGTGTGTGTGTGTGTGTCTTTGTGTCTGTGTTCATCCCACCACCATCGCTTGACAACCGATGTTGGTGCGTTTACGTCCCTGTAACTTAGCGGTTCGGCAGAAGAGGTCGATAAAATAAGTACCAGGCTTACAAGGAATAAGTCCAGGGATCGATTTCTCCGACTAAAAGGCGGTGCTTCAGCATGGCCCCAGTCAAATGACTGAAACAAATAAAAGAATATAAATATAAACGAATAATTATATTCTTGGGAATAGAAATTTCCCTTATGAATTTTTTTACACACTGGCTTCTTGATAAAATTCTTGTAAAAGAGTTTTATCCCTTTTTGAATTTATTTATATATATATATATATATATATATATATATATATATATATATATATATATATATATATATATATATATATATACGTGTGTAGTGTGTGAAAGCCCCTCTGATGGTAGAGGAGCTGTTAGTCAGCCATAATTTACTGTCTCAATAGATTCTGAAATCTTACTGTTTGCCATGCCTTATACTCAGCAAATATCTCAGTTAAAAATTGCAGCGGATTTATACAATTAGTAAACGACAGGAAGATAAGAAAATAACAAATTGGCAAGTCAAAGAACATCGTTTTCTATAGTCAGAACACGTTAAATCTGAATTGTTCTAATGCCAATTATGTGTGTGTGTGTGTGTGTGTGTGTGTGTGTGTGTGTGTGTGTGTGTGTGTGTGTGTGTGTGTGTGTGTGTGTGTGTGTGTGTGTGTGTGTGTTGTTGCTGTTGTTGCTGCTGCTGTTGTTGTTGTTTGTTCCTGTTTATTCCTAGCTCAATCCTAATCCAGTAGCCCTATGAGCAAATGAGTTCAAGCTGTGATCATCCCGTCTCTTTCTTTCAAATATTTTTTTATCTATAACTACATTAATTGTGGAGGCGCAATGGCCCAGTGGTTATGGCAGTGGACTCGCGGTCATAGGACAGCGGTTTCGATTCCCAGACCGAGCGTTGTGAGTGTTTATTTATTATGCGAAAACACCTAAAGCTCAACGAGACTCCGGCAGGGGATGGTGGCGAACCCTGCTGTACTCTTCCACCACAACTTTCTCTCACTCTTACTTCCTGTTTCTGTTGTGCCTGTAATTCAAAGGGTCAGCCTTGTCACACTGTGTTATGCTGAATATCCCCGAGAACTATGTTAAGGGTACACGTGTCTGTGGAGTGCTCAGCCACTTGCACGTTAATTTCACGAGCAGACTGTTCCGTTGATCGGATCAACTGGAACCCTCGACGTCGTAAGCGACGGAGTGCCAACATCAACAACTACATTAATCAATGTATTTGTGTCGATCCAGTTTTAAGACGACAAAGCATGATTTGTGAGAGATTTGACTAATATTTCTAGCATGTTGACTACACAGACTCCCATTCGTTAGTTCTTATTGACTGTTATTAATCTCTTTGCACAGAGGCACCTCTTTATAGTGCTTGACGCTGTCGGACAATTTATAATATATATATATATATATATGTGTGTGTGTGTGTGTGTGTGTGTGTGTGTGTGTGTGTGTACTGAGACATGTATGTTTTTACGAACTTCACAGGCAATAAATAAGTAGTGGATGATTTAAATTCAGTGTTCGCTGGAAGTGATCGATGGAAATATTGAGTTTAAACATGGACTCGCTATTGTTTATTATTTTGTCAACTGAAGATTTATAAGCACTTCATAATGTAACAGCTGCAACTTTTCTCACCCACAACAAAGAAATAAAGAAATTAGTATGAAATAAGTAACAAGATGTATGCCGTCGGTTAAATAAGGTGGTATTGTATCGAACGCTGTGAATTGTTACGTTAGTGTAAAAACTGTAATTATTCTAGCTAGGGATGCATAAGTACACCAATTTATGCAGTATATCACGACGAAGAGGTACAATGTCTGCATAACAAAACAATAGCTAAAGAAATACTAATATATTTAATACAGGGAGCTAAACGAAAAATAAATTAATTTATTAAAATTACCATTGTGACGAGGCGATAAAAATATTGATTTATCAAAGCTCATCAGGACAAACGATGACAACTTTCAAAATTTCAATTGGTTAAAGTTAGAATTACCTATGACAAACTTTTAATCCGATCTTAAGCATGTGCAGTGGCAATTCCGGGCATGTTACGTGGAATTAATAATGAACTTGAAGCTCTGATATATGAAGTTTGCTATGTGCTGGATGATTTCCATTGTACCATGTATCGTCCTGTCGTATTGTATAGTCATAGGGTGGTATATCATCTACATCTCGACTTACGGATATCTTCATTAGGCTCTGCTAGAGTCACCAATTCTAGCATACTATGAAGAGTTTGGTTTCGCCTCCTACAATACCGACACGGCCAAAATACAGGGTGCAAATATCTTAGAATGATCACAGATGGAATGCTTTTGATCGCAGGTCTGCTCAAACAGGGCTGACCTGGGGTTGATCTACTGCAACAGCAGCTCTTGTGGGCTCCCATTCAAACTGTTTCATTGGTGAATGAGCACTGAACTACTGACTTAATCTCATTTAGATAGTTGTGTACTTACTCAAGCTGTTTCAACAATTATTTATCTCGAGATATAAATTGAAAATAAACTAAATTTCGCCGAACTTCTGCAGTTTGCTTACTAACATCAATATCACTAACATATCAATTGCAGCAAACATGATCGCCTGTGGTCTCCTCACTAATATAAATTATAATAGTGATTGGTCTTCGGCAATTTGTTCACTAATATCAGTTATACCAGTTGTTGATCATCTACAGTCTGCCTACTAATATCAGTTGCAACCGCTATTGAACTTCTGAAGTCTGCTCGCAATTACCAGTCACACCAGCAGTTAATCTTATGTAATCTTATGTTCACTAATACCAGATACAACAGAAATTGATCCTCTCCAATCTACTTACTGATATCAATTGCAAAAAGGGTCGATCCTCTCCTGCAAATTGCTTACTAATATAATTTACAACAGAGGTTGGTTTTCTGAAGTCTGCTCACTTAATCATGATTGATTTACTTCTACAGCTTGCTCACTAATATCAGTTACCCCAACGGTTGATCTTCTCTAACCTGATCAGTAATATCAGCAACATCAGAGGTTGATCTCCCACACTCCGCTCACCAATATCATTTACAACAGAAGTTGATCTTCTGCAACCTATTCACTAATATCTATTACAATAGAAGTTGATCTTCTCCAGCAGTCTATTTATTAATATTAGTTGCAACAGAGATTGATCATCTGCAGTTTTCTCTCTTTAGTATCAGTTACACCAGGAGCTGAAAATAATTGAGAATTTCAAATAGTTCGTCAAAACATAATCCATACAAAATGTCTGAACGTACCATAATTAATACATCTTTTATTAGTAGCAAAAGAGAGGGAAGGAAGAATGATGAGATTATAGGGCCGATACCTTGTGGATTTTAATTAAGTCTCTTTACGTTCTGGGCTAGCTTGAGGTCTGCTTTGTCATTTATCATTTTGGGGTTGATAAAATAAAGCACCGATCAAATACTGGCGTCAAAATAATCGACTCTGTCTCATCCTCTGTACCTAAGCCAGAAATCCTTGCTACTTTGAATGAGACTGAATGAGAAAAGAGGGCATAGTCGGTATCATCCCACAGGAGGAATTTCAACCATGTTTCGTGGTCTGCTACCACAACAGCTCCTTTATAGGATCCAGTTAGCTGAAGACATCATCAGGAGGAACCACGTCCGGTTTCGGCCCCTACTCCTCTACCGTTTTGACGTGGCGGGGCCACCCCCTTTCGGAGGTGTCTTCAGCTCTGGTGTTGGGTGCATGTCTTTTTTCACTGTTTGTGACTGTTCTGATTCAACTGTGGAATGTCCCTCGCTATGGTTATTTTCCGGAAGGTTCTGGCCACACGTCTTACGGTTCATCAACCCGCGTTGTTGAATTACTTTCCTCTGACATACCTTCCCTTGGTGGATTAGGATCCAGTTAGCTCAAGACATCATCAGGAGGAACCACGTCCGGTTTCGGCCCCTACTCCTCTACCGTTTTGACGTGGCAGGGCCCCTCCTTTCGGAGGTGTCTTCAGCTCTGGTGTTGGGTGCATGTCTTCTTTCTTCTATTCCCTGGCCTCTTCGATGCTTTGTGGTAATAACATCTCTAGGTTCTAAATTCAAAACTTGTTGCAACTGACAATGATCTCTTCAGAGTTACTAAAATAAAGTATCAGTCAGAAAGTGATGTACATTTGATATCATTTTTCCTTTTTTAAGATTTGTGACTTAGAGCCTCTTTTATAAATCGGTACTTGACAACTTTCCATTGTATTTTGAGCTCATATCCCGCGGTGGTAGACTTTTATTCTTCCAGGATTGATAAAAATTAAGTACATATCCAAAGCCGTATGAGACATTATAGCCGTGATACAACAGACTAGCATATAACACGCTTACAAGAGTTGCTTCAAACCTTCCGACCATTTGTAGAAAATATTGCGACAATTCTCATTGATCACATCTGATTAGTAGATAATTGGTAATAAACGCAATTATCACCTCTTACTTTTAAATTGGTAATGCATGTAATTAAGACCTCTTACTTTACTTGCTTGATAAATATATTTTATGACACTAAGTGAGTGTAAGTTACTCTGTACAACCATGCAATACCTATTAGAAAAATAAATTATCATGTTTTAATGGAAAACTCACACAGTGAAATATAATAGTAGGCTATAATGTCGTTAACGGATATAAGAAATTGCAAGTATTTTGTCAGTACCGCACCTAAATATTAGCACTGCACCCTTGTATGCATACATATAGTTTTGTATGTGTGAGTGTGTGTGCGCGTGTGTGTATATATGTAACAGTGCGTGTGTGAATACGTAAGTATATGTGTGTTTGTGTGTGTGTGTACAGATACATAGATATACATGCATATGTATATAGGGCACATAAACACATCTATATATATATACATATGCATATATATAAGGGTGTGTCAATTTTAATAACTTACTAAAAATCTAATTTGGTAGCGGAGTTATTGTGCCTTTTTACACCCAGAGATATATAAACCAAAATAGATTAAAATAACTCTAACCTACATCAATTTTATCCTAAATTTTCAATATGGTGTTGTTTTGGAACAATAACTGAAAATTTATATAAAAAACTGACTAGACTCAAAATATCACTCTTATATTATCTTTTAATTGGTTAAATGAATTTTTACTCTTTTCAAATATTCACAAGATGTCAACGTTGAAGACTAGGGGCCAGATGGCATCCCATTTGAGCCTGTTAATTGGCACAGGAAGAAAGCTTTAAAGACACACCAATGATAGTACCAAAATGACCCTCAAACACACAAGGTGTTGAGAGGTGTGTTACTGAAGCTGCGAGTCATGTTTACAGTCACGAGAAGCAAGAGGGTTACATCAAATCACAAGCAGTCAGCGGGCAACTGATGAAAAGAAACAAGAGCAATAAAGATGTGAAGGCTTTGACTACTTCCAAATAGTATATTGGAATGTATTATAGTATATATGAAACTTGAAACAGAAAGATGCCGGTGAAAACCAATTATGTTCAAAATTCTCAAAACATATAAATTTCAAACTCATATTGATGTAGTTAAGAGTTATTTAAAATTGTTTTTCTTACCAGAATTTTGTTTTGTATGCTAAAAGGCAACAATAAATTACTCCAAAATTAAAGATTCTGAATTTTCCCATTTACTCCCCAAAATTGATACACCCTAATATAAATTGTACTTTTAGAAGATGGTTGATAGTGACTTCGAAGTTCCGGCCTACTGGCGTTCGTCAGACAAACATTATTTATCGTTGCTATTATGTTAAACTGTCGTATGTCCAAATCTGGCCAATGCGTTTTTTTTTTTGTTTTTTGTTTTCAATATTTATTTTTGATTGCAATAGCGGTTTCTTTTGGTCAAGCTATCCAGTTGCTTCAGATGCCAAAATATCAAAAAATGTCAAAGTGTAGTACAAGGTAAGTTATATATATATATTCTTTTATCTTTTACCTGTTTCAATCGTTTGACTGCGACCATGCTGGAACACCACCTTAAGGGGGTTTAATCGAACAAATCGACCCCAGGACCTATTCTTTGTAAGCCTAGTACTTATTCCATCGGTCTCTTTTGCCGAACCGCTAAGTTATTGGGACGTAAACACACCAACATTGGTTGTCAAGCGATGGTGGGGAAAGAAAAAACAGACACAAACAAACAAATATATATATGTGTGTGTGTGTGTGTGACGGCCTTCTTTCAGTTTCCGTCTACCAAATCCACTCAAAAGGCTTTGGTCGGCCCGAGGCTATAGTAGAAGACACTTGCCCAAGGTTTCAGGCAGTGGGACTGCACCCTGAACCATGTGTTGGGAAGCAAGTTTCTTACTACACAGCCACTCCTACACCTATAGTATATATATATATATATACATACATACAAACATACATACATACATACATACATACATACATACATACATACATACATACATACATACTCACTAACAAGGTGACCAAAAGTGTACGTACGCGGCTATATGTATATATAAATATTTTAAAAAATGGAACAAAAACGCAATCGAAGACAATAAAACATCCGGGCAGATAGACAATACAAAAGCAGACAAGAAACAACAAATAGAGCGACAGAAAATAAATAATGACGTGTCATTCGTGGCCTACTCTCCTCAGTTAAGTTTCCAGATTGTCCTTACAGTTTCGAGCAGTTATACTTGGGACTGTTCAAATCTGATCCCCCCCCCCCCCCCACACACACACACACAAAGTCCAAGCTAAGATCATTAGATTTTTTTGCCAGAAAACAAGCGAATGTGAACAGCAACAAAGACAAAAAAACGGAGAACAAAAAAATAACAACAGGTGTCTTTTGA
>NC_142934.1:25119232-25121732 GCF_046866305.1 Octopus bimaculoides | reverse complement strand
ACGTTGCGTCCTGCCCGAAGCTCGTCGAAACGCCGGTGTTAAAACGTGGGTAGCTGATGAAGTAGAATGTTCGCTATGTGGCTCGTGTGTTCTCGTCTACGTTTGTTTGCAATGTCCTGTACCCAGATATGCACCTATACATACAGGTGGATGTCGGTATGCACATACCTGTACGTATATATGCATATACTCATTTACTTTTGTTTTTATATATATATATATATATACATATATATATCTATATATATATACGTATGTATTCAGATATATAAATGCATATTTATACATACATATGCATACAAACACACACACACACACATATACACACAAACGCATACACACATACATAATATATTTATATCTATTGTCCCAAAAATGTGTGTGAATGATTATAAAGTTAGTGTTTATTAAAATGGATTTCACTTTCAAAATCTATTTCCTACCTACAAACAATATTTAGATTTTTTATGAACACCTGTTATCAAACTGATAGCTGCTCCGGCCCAGGCGCTGCTGGTTACGCAACGCAATGAAATAGCAACCATTAAGAAACATTTCTTTCGGCTATTGTGCATATTCTTATTCAATGGTTACCCTCAGTGATTTATCGTCTGTCACCAGTTTTGTATTGTTAACTTCATCTTTAAAATATCCACCACCTCCAAAGAAAGCTTAGTGGTGTGAGGTTCGGTGAATATGGAAGGTATTTTATTGAAATTCTTCATCCGATCCAACTGTTTGACATAATCTTAACGAGATAGGCATTTAAAATACTATAGTAATGTGAAAGTGCCCAGTCTTGCTGGAAATAAAACTCCACATTTTCAAAGTCCTCCTGAGTGCATGGCATGACAGATTGTCGCAGCAAATTATGGTAAATGAAACAAGCCATAGTAAAATAATGGTCCGAATAATCCTTTTGATTATAAACTGTATTATACTGTAATACCTAGTGTAATAACATGATGTTCTTCTGTAATATGCAGCATCATAAGTCTCCAGCAGATGTAATTATGATGGCTAATTGAGTCACTTAATTTAAATCTAACCTCATCACACCGTCTTCTACCATTCGTAAAACCCCAGTCTTCGCTCCGGATCATCGTAACTGAGAACATGGACTATTTATGGAATGTAACTTTTCCAGTGGCAACGTTTCAAATGCGATGGACGCTGGATTTTGTAATTCCTGCCCCAAAACTCGCTTGCCGCACATTTCTCATTGTCCCAGGTAATAGGTTCCTTGTATACCATTTCTTGAGGCTCGTTGATGTCTGGTGCCCTCCAGTATGTTTCTTATGGACATTCTAAAGATTTTCATCTGCTTCAAATTTATCTCTAATTCTAATGATGATAAGTCTCATAGGTGGATCTATTTGAAACTTCCCCCTAAAGTGTTTTTGCAATTCGATTGCGTTTTCGAACTTCTATGATATGTATATATATATATATATATATATATATATATATATATGTGTGTGTATGTATGTATGTATGTATGTATGTATATATATATATATATATATATATATATATATATATATATATATATATATATATATATATATATATATATATAATACATACATAAATATATACACACACGCACATAAATATACATATATATACATATATTAGTTCATCCCATAAATAATGCAGTTTTTTCAACTGCATAAACTAAAAGTCGGAGGGGAACGAGATAAACTACCTGCATCAATTTGCTATAAAAGCAAGTACTAATTTTACCTTGTACTTATTCTTAGTGCAGTTCGATTTTACCATTTATTTTTTCAAAGCTATAATGGAAGTGACAAAGGAGCATATTCGGCATATATATATGCATGTATGTATGTATGTATGTATGTATGTATGTATATATATATATATATACATGTATATATATATATATATATATATATATATATATATATATATATATATATATATATATGTATATATCTATATATGTATGTATGTATGTATGTATGTATGTATGTGTGCGTGTGTGTATATATATATATAAATGTGTGTGTATATATTATGTATGTTTATATATATAAATTTAAATAATAAGGGTAAAAGCTGATATTAAATAGATTAATATCTTTTTAAAGCAGTGGCCTAGCATATTGAAAAAAAAATCTCAAGATTCGGAAAATTATATTACATACATATAAAAGGAATGACCACTAGGTGGATTCCTAAAGGTAGATCCCATATGGTCTGACCATTAAGAAAAATTGTTCTGAAGAAAATTCGGGAAACGCCAGAACGTACAGTGAGCAAGACAAATGAAAAGATACAAAATATAGTGATTAGTCACATAAATTTAAATAACCATATTTTCTAATCGGCAAGCTTCAATGCAGAAAATTATTTTCAGCAGGGTCATTTCCGTCTTCGGCGCGCCAAAACGAAGACATTTGAAATATACCCCCAAATATAATTGATAGAACCGTATGCATGTTCTCTCTCAGGAGGATGTCTCGTATATAGTTCT
>NC_142934.1:25111732-25114232 GCF_046866305.1 Octopus bimaculoides | reverse complement strand
TGTGAATATATGTGTGTATATGTAAAGGGTGGTATGTGAATGTGCGTGTGTGCGTGTGTGCGTGTGTGTGTGTGTTTGTGTGCGTGCATGTGTGTGTGCGTGTGCGCGCTATAGGAGTGGAATGGTTCATCTTTGTTCGCTTAGTATTTGGGTTCATTTTTTGATTTGGATGAATCTTGGTTGTTTTTTGTTTTTTTTTGTTGGTCTGTTATTTTTAGCGTTTTATCCGAAAGTTATTCTTTTTTTTATTTTCTAATGATATATTAAGATTAGGGAGAGATTTGAGTGCTATTTCCAGGAAGTCGGATTATCATATAGAGCCTTCCGCATTCGTTCATATCATATATAGGGTATATCATATAAATACTTCATAGGCAATCTTAATATTAATTAAGGATGTTCATTGATAATCAAATAATAAATAATAAAAAATGAAGGCAAATGAGATGAGCTTATTGAGAAATCTGAATTAAAATAGAGAAAATATTTACATGTTTACATTTATGTATAGCAAAAATAATTTACATTTCTCTCAAGCAAAAGCAGATGTTTTCTTTTGAAAGCAAGTCATTCAGTTTTGTTTCGTTTATATTCTGCTGTTTTTTAATTATATTTTCATGGTGATTAATATTGTCTTTTTTCTTTGTTCTTTATATCTGAGAAAGTCACGTTTTATGCTTTAATGTTTTGTTTTGTTTTTTTATTGTTGCTGTCTTTATCAAATGCTCAACTTATTCTTTAAAATTGGCTTGCCAATTTTATTTTGGTTTTTTTTTTCATATTTTTCACAAGCATGGTTACATTTACAGTTAGATAACGACAAAGAATAGATAACGACAAAGAAACATTTTGCTTGAATTAATGTTCTTTCCCCTTCACCCCACTCTTTAGTTCACTCTCTGCTTTCAAATATATGAAACACCGGAACGTCTTCTGAGACACTGGAAATGATGTATAGATGGAAACAGAAAAGTGAAGGTATAATAAACCTTTTTATAAATCTTGTTCATTTCCTTTTAATCATTGTTTTCTTTTTTCTTTTTCTTTTTTTTTTCACATCAAACTATTACTGTTGTTTAAAATCAATTTTTCATGGTCGTTTTCAATTAATCTATAAGTTCTGGTTTTGCTATAACAGAAATTCGAACCGGTTTTTGCTTGTCTATAGTCTCTGGCACTGAAGAATTAAGCGGATAATGGCGATGTGACAAAGTGAATTCATCTGCCGCGGCCACAGTATTTCGGCAAAAGAATCCCCGAATCGTGTACTTGAATTGTGAATTACCGTATGCATATAAACAAGGGTTTATAAACGAATTTGCGTGACTGAGAAGAATAGCGGCAAGTAAAAAACTATGCGACAGTAAGGTTTGGGATCCTCTCAGCAACATAATACAATTTGATATGTGAATGGGAAACCAGCAAACGACAAATAAGCAGATTATTATCACGAGGCTTTTGGCTGCTTTTATTTCTTTATGTAGTTTTCTTCGAGCAAATTTTTTTCTGTTGTCACCGCCAACATTGGGCTGCGTCGCTGATATTTGTTTTAGTTGTGCCATGACTATTTTAAAGATATGTGCATAGATCACTAACATAACAATCAACGGGAATAAAACACAACCCAAAAAGTTGAAATAGACCATATACTGTAAGTCAATGACGCTCGTGAAGCTGCAAAACTTTTCCTCAGTCGGTCCCATGTTCCATCCCATGATTGGCACGAGTCCAATAATCAAAGCTACAGTCCAACTTATGACAATCACCACGAGAGAAAATTTAATTGTGAAATATTTTTCATATGTAAAGGGATAGTTAATGGCAATAAAGCGATCTATTGCGATAACAAGAAGTCCATTTATGGAACATTGAGTCAGCAAAACAATACAGGAGTTGACAAGTACACAACCACTGAAATCATGTGGTAAACCTTTAAAACTGAGAACTGCCAGTGGTGCCGCCAGAAATCCTACAAGTAAATCAGCAACAGCAAGACTTCCAATAAAGCAGTTAGTTGTGGTCTGTAGCTTTTGATTGCGACGAATTGCTAACAATACGAGAAAGTTACCAACTATAGACATCACAGCAATTACTGTTTCACATGTTATGTATATTATAGAGCCAGTGTCCATTATTGCTATTTTGTCAGTATTGTTGTTATCATTTATATTTCATCACAAAGAAAAAGGCAATTATCAGGAGAAACATTTTAAACAAGTTCCATATTTTTAAAATACCATTGCAGTTTCAATGGCATAAAGGAAAATTGATATATATATATATATATATATATAATATGTATTTATGCATTTGCATGAATATTTTAGAATCTATGCTGGAATAATTTCAAAAGAGAAAAATTATTTTTCACTGTTTCCTTATAAAACAAGTTTGATTTCTTTCGGATATAAAATAATCATTCAGTCAGTGGTTCTTTGTCTTTTTTTTTTTTGTCTGTATGTATATAAGTGGGAGAGTGGTATTTGTCTTTTTCTTTTTA
>NC_142934.1:25101732-25106732 GCF_046866305.1 Octopus bimaculoides | reverse complement strand
TCCACGAGGCTCTGGCAGGGGATGGTGGCGAACCCTGCTGTACTTTTTCACCACAACTTTCTCTCACTCTTACTTCCTGTTTCTGTTGTGCCTGTAATTCAAAGGGTCAGCCTTGTCACACTGTGTCACGCTGAATATCCCCGAGAACTACGTTAAGGGTACACGTGTCTGTGGAGTGCTCAGTCACTTGCACGTTAATTTCACGAGCAGGCTGTTCCGTTGATCAGATCAACTGGAACCCTCGACGTCGTAAGCGACGGAGTGCCAACAACAACAAGTGGTGTGCTATCTGCTACCTAATGATTATGCTTATTTAAGCATAGACTAAGGGAGTCGACTTTAAAACAAAAACAGGAGTAGTGCCCTCAGAAGCAGTAGGACGATTACGTCTCACACTGGCGACCCCTGCATTCGGAATATCTTCTCAGTCATCTTGGTCCTGTCTTACCATTGGATACCAAAACGACAAAATGTTATTATAGATTTCTTACGTCGAGAAACAGGGACCTATATTTTCAAAGGAAAAAAACGATAGATTGTAATGGTCAGGCCACTCTTAAGGTCACAACTTATGTATAATATATGTGTGTGTGTATGTATGTATGTATGTATGTATGTATATATCTATATATATATATATATATATATATATATATATATATATATATATATATATATATATGCATATGCGCAGGAGTGGCTGTGTGGTGAGAAGCTTGCATATCAACCACGTTGTTCCGAGTTCTGTCCCACTGCGCGACACCTTGTGGGCAAGTGTCGTCTACTATAGCCTCGGGCCGACCAAAGCCTTGTGAGTGGATTTCGTAGATGGAAACTGGAAGGAGCTTGTCGAATACATATGTATCTGTGTCTTTGTGTCTGTGTTTGTCCACGCCAGCCCCCATCGATTGATAACCGATGTGGGTGTGCTTACATCCCTGTAACCTAGCAGTTCGGCAGTTTTTTCTCTCTCATCCTGTCGCTAATTGTTTTTTCTCCCCCTTCATCGTTTTCTATCTGTCCCTCTCTTTCTCTCACTCTTTCTCCTTTACTCTCTCGTTGCTCACACGGGACCATCGGCCATCTTTCTTTTCCTAACTTGAGCTTCTTTCTTTCTTTCTTGTCTACCGCACAGATCAGACGCATTCTTCTCTATCTCCTGTCCTATCGTTTCTCCTGTCAAAGCCTGTTCCTCTCCAGCGTTCACCATCTCACCTCGTTATGGCTTAGCAGCCCTCACTGTTTTGTTTTCACTGTCCTGTTTTTGTTACCAACTTTGACCATTCGAAAATCCCAAATTTTATTTGGGTTTGCAGGAGCAACTGTTTCATCGAAGGCTTATTGTAATTGCTCGAAATGCGGAGTAGATAAACAGCCGACAACTGATGAAGGGTCGTTTTATGTTCCTTGTCTTGTTTTTCCATTTGTTTCTTTCGTGTTCGCAAAAAACAGCTCATTTTCTATGTTTTCGTTTTGTGACGTCCTCTACCCATATATGCATATATATATATACATATACATGTAAATATGTACATATATGTGTGTATATATGCATATATATGCATATATATGCATATATATATATATATATATATATATATATATATATATATATATATATATATATATATATATTATATTATATTATATAATATTATTATATGATTGAACACCACACATCCATTTCGAAATAAGTTTATATATATATATATATATATATATATATATATATATATAAGTCAGAGACCCCCCTTCGGTCACGAATGACCATGGGATTGCACCTAGAAAGTTACCCTCCCAGGCACAAGCCGGGGCAAGGTTGTTTATGGAAGACTAGCAGTCGCCCATGCATACCATCCTCCCCTCTCCACGCCACCAGTGTTATCCAAGGGAAGGGCAAAGGGACAGATACAGCTTGGCACTGGTCATGTCGCAACTCATTTCTACAGCTGAGTGAACTGGAGCAACGTGAAATAAAGTGTCTTGCTCAAGAACACAACACGCAGCCCGGTCCGGGATTTGAACTCACAACCTCACGGTCGTAAGATCGGCACTCTAACCACTGAGCCATGCGCCTTCACACACACAAACACACACACACACACACACACACACATACATACATTATATATATATTATATATATATATTGTATATATAGGACTGCAAAGTGAACGTCTTAACGACACGACAATGCGTGCACTTGCTAAACCATGCCTGCATCTTGTAAGTAAAATGGAAAGGCCTGAAGTGCTAACTCAAAGTTTCTTTTATTTCCAATTAATTCGCCAGAAGTTTTACATTTGCTTGGTTCGTAAATGTTGTTGTTGTTGTTGAGAAAGTAATAAAAACGTCTTGTAACAAAGATTTGTACCTAAATACTTTCTTTGCTTTATTATTTATCTATTTATTTATTTATTCATTTCCTAAACTGTGCTAGCACTCAGTTTGCTTTCATCGAAAGAGTTGTAAATCACTGGAAACTATATTAACTAAAAGCTAGAAGAATATAGCACCTGCAACAAGTTCCCTGCATCTAATAAAAACTTATCTTAGCAGCAAACAATTCATAAAGAAACAGTAAATAATTTACCTCTCTCTCTCTCTCTCTCTCTCTCTCTCTCTCTCTCCCTCTCTCTCTCTCTCTCTCTCTCTCTCTCTCCCTCTCTCTCTCTCTCTCTCTCTTTCATCTCCTTTTCTCTCCTCTCCCTCTCTCCCTCAGTCTCTCTTCTCTTTCTTCATGCTTTCTTTGACTCTCTTTCTCTCGTCCACCTATGCACATTCATACAGAAACAAATACATGCATACACCCTTTCTCCCTTTAAATGGGGAAACTCCTTTATACCGTGTACTTCTGTCAGGAGATGGCGATCTTGGTATCGATAATCAGACAATTGTAGACTGGTATTCAGTTGTTATTTATTGGCAAAAAATCGTCATCCATTTGTCCCTCAGTCTATGGAGAGGTGAAAAAATAAATCTGAAAAGTACAATAAAATACAATCATTGTCATCTGAGTTTTTATTAATTCATGTTGAAGCCGCTTTATAATATACATAATAATATAAATAATATATAAATACATGCATATATCCATATATATATGTACATACCTACATCTATATGTATGCATACATGCATATATGGGTACAGGACATCACAAAAAAAACGTTAAACATAATGAGAAACGAAAACAGAAAACGAATTTATTTTCGAACAACGAAAAAAACAGAGAAATGAGACATTCAACATAAAGAATATTTCCCTTCATCAGTTGTCCCTGTCCATCTACTCCGCGTTTATATATATATATATATATATATATATATATATATATATATATATATATATATATATAGGTAATAGTAACCGTTTCTTATTAGGAAACAAATTAGTTTTTTACAGGACTGCAAAGAGAAGTGCTCAAGTTAATTGATACAGGGATAAAAAATTATTAGTTACAGAATAAAAACATTACATTTGGGTCAACGACTCAACAGACAACAGTCCTCTCAATAAACGGTCATATATAGGAAATACATCAAAGTCCACAAATACATAAGAAAATATATATTAAAAAAATAAAATACAGCATAAAACACACAATAACATTGGCACAAGATAATTTAGATATTGATTTCTTGCATAGACATAAAGTTATTGTTTTATAAGATTACATCGATTAGATTGGCAATAGGGCTTCACTGCTACTTACTTTATCTGTCAGGTCATCCCATAAGTTCTGTCCGATTTTACCTTTTATAAAATTGATTGAAATTTAATAGTATTTTAGAATATCTAATGGAATTAAAAATTATTTTATGCATTTGTGTACATTTAAACTAATTAAATATTATTTTACAGAATAATAGAATTAAAATTTCTTTGATTAAAACCCTTTCTAGCATGGAAGTATCCAAAGAGCATTTAAGGCACATAATGCTTTATGAGTACAAAAAAGGAAACTCTGCAGCCGAAGCGAATCGAAACATACACTCAGTTTATGGGAAAGAATGTTTGAATGAAAGAACTTGCAGAAGATTGTTTGCAAAATTCAGAAGTGGAGATTTCAGCCTTGAAAATGAAGATCGAACAGGACGTCCAGTTCAGTGTGATGATAAGCTCCTTGAGGCAGTACTTGAAGAAAATCCTGCATTATCAGTTGAAGAATTGGCAATAAAGCTTAGTTCAAACCATACAACTGTTCGTCGTCATCTTCAATAACTTGGAAAGGTTCCTAAACTTGGAAAATGGGTGCCTCATGAATTGTCCGAAAGCAACCGCAAATCTCGAGTTGACATCTGCTCTTCTTTCCATTCTCGCGAACTCATTTCACCCTTTTCGGATAGACTTGTGACTGGTGACGAAAAATGGATCTTCTATCGAAATGGTAACCGTCGTATACAGTGGCTTGGTAAAAGGGAAAAGGCTCAAACAACAACCGAGAAGGGAACTTCATGGGAAAAAGGTTCTTCTCTCCATCTGGTGGAATTGCAAAGGAGTAATTCACTTTGAGAGAATCTAATACCGGTTTTGCACTGGTGCCGCTCCTTGTCTTTTCAGCTGTCACATCCTCAATGTTCTGCTAGGTCAAAGATGGGAGATCGAAGAGGATTTTTTGTCAATAAGCGAACTCATAGGCCCTTAAAACAAATAACGAAAATACGGTATATGCTACTAAGTCATGCTCGCTTGCGATTTACGGCTATGGTCTATCGATTTAAAAAAGAAACACTACACAAATCAGGTGATTGAATTCACTTCGTGCCCCTCTTTTGTGCCCATCACCAGATTCGTCAGGTGCATAGACGAGCCGACGAGGGGATACCAGCACGGTCATCACTCTGTTAGAAATAACAGTCAAATCTACAATTCACACCGCACCGTCTCAAAAGACATTACATGCTTCTTGGATTCCATTAGTATAGTTCACTCCTTTGAAAGCATTCGGACTGGGTCTCCGGTTTAAAGATAACTCTCTTCCTCTTTCCCCTACAAGCC